>NC_085137.1:495068771-495254858 GCF_035046485.1 Aedes albopictus | reverse complement strand
CCTTGGCAGAGTATTTGTGAAGGAATATTTGGCAGGATTTTAAGGTTCTAAGATAATCCGGACTAAGATTCTGAGAGAGCAATAATAATCTATATCGTTCTTGCTTAGGTACTTTAATACATTGTGAATCGAATATAAGAATTAAAAACATTTGATCTGAAAATGATACTCACATGCATTCCACATAATTAAACGCCACTTCGTTTTGGTTGCAGTTATCCGACGCACAAAAGGCGCACTTGTTGCTGTTTGCCTTGCAGAAGGACGCTTCCTCCGCAGTCATCGATGACTCGCACTTCTTAACGTTGGCACCTACAAAAGCATAAAAAAACACATCCTAACTTATGACCGTTCATAATGTGCTCGCTCACCACGCGTGACCACATCGCGTCGTCTTCCGCATTTCGTGAGTCGTCACCTTTGGTCCGCGAGGCGAGACTGACACTAGTGAAGTGCAAAGTTCAATCACCTACCTCCGCTGGTGGTGCTGGCGATTTGTACACAATCATCCCATGGATCCGGGCAGTACTGGTTGGCGGAAGATCCAACAACGCACTGCCTCCTGTCAGTGGGGAACAGTGCCGTATTGCATCCGGATCCGGCACACGTTCCGCAATTTTCCGCCGGATCACACCCGTCCGCATCCGTTGCTGAACCGAGGCAGCCACGTTCCGTTACGGTTCCTATCTGGGAGATAGTTTGGTTATCGTCTTGATCAAATTTACGTAAAGCAGTGCAGTAAATCCTCATTTTATAAATTGTATATTCTCTTGCAGATTCAATTTAAGTAAATTGTTTTATGCACTAATTCACTAATAGCATTGTACGCAAGATTTTTAAACGGCATCTAAAGGGCATGACGAAGGGTTTTTGAAATTGATACTCACAATCCTTGTGTAACACTGCGCCTCATCCGTCAGCTCAGTGGTCGGAGCAGGACATTGAATTATCAGGGGAGTCTGTCCGGTAGGACTGACACAGTTCACATCCAACGCCGACGAACAGTACAGACACTGATGGTCTTGGCGTCCACCCACGTTGCACAGATCGTCTTCGCAGAGACTGCAATCTACGTTATTGGCGTCATCGCAAGTGGCCTTTTCCTGGGTGCCGAGTGTTGACCGGCAGCCCCGTTCGGTGGGGTTGACTGTCGTTGTTGATGGGAAAAGATGATGAGATCAACGTTAGGCACTAACTGCTGTTGTGCTTCCGATCAGCAAATACTTACAACCGTCGAAGATGGTGTAGCATCGATCATCGGTTTCGTGACAGGTTTCGATCGTCAGTGCCGAGCGCAGACAGTCGGTACCTTGGCACGTGTAGCACTGGCGTCCGGAGACGGCGAGGTTGACCTCGTTACGATTGCATTCGTTCTGGCCGCAGAACGCGCAGGCGGATGGATTTGATTGGCAGAATTGTCGGTCCGCATCGGTCATGGATTGTTCGCACGTTTTGAGGTATGTTCCTGAGAGAGAGGGGGCAGAAAATGATAGTTCAAATCACATCTCGATAGAAAAGGTATTTACCGTCAGTCTTTTTCGCGGTCACACAGCTGTCACCAGGGAGGTCACAGTAACTGGTGTCGGCGGCGGTTCTGCACGCTTCCGAACTACATTTGACGCACTTTTGGCGTCCTTCGGGGAATTCTTCGCTGTTGCAGCCTTCTCCGTTGCAAGTGGCACATTGGGCCCCATCGCATGCATCCAAATCGGACTGAGACTGAACGCAGCCTCGCTCGGTGACGGATCCGATCTGGAATAACGATTTTATTTTATGAGCATTTTCAGTCCAATACGAAAAAATAACATGAAAAAATTGCCATTTTGTCTCAGTATTTTTCAATTTGAATGAGTTTTTTTTTGAGATTTTATATATAAAAGTTTCGGCTTCTCAGTCATGAATTTTGCGTCGACTACTTGGTTATCTTCGCCTACGTTTCGACCCGGGATGGGGCCTTCTTCAGGGCTCGATATTAAGACGACAAGTTAAAATAATTTTTACAAAATATAAAAAGTCGGTAGCTAAAGGGTTGATTTCTCTCCACAACGGGCATCGGTCTGTCTTTACCGGAATGTCTCAACGGTTTCATTTGATTTTTAGTCAGCTGTTTTTTCGAAAAAAGGGGTTCTAGGGATTTGGCACTAGTTGGTTACACCGGGTTTGGGTATGGCTCACTAATAAAACTGTGTGAAACTAAACCGGGGTGTTTGAAATGTGGGGGCTCGTGGCATGTAGTATGTTCGGTCCGTTATGAAAAACTCGGTTTCGAACTATCTGATTTTTTTTTTCCAAAAATCCAAAAATTCTTCAAAGTTGTGACTAATTTTTTTTCATGAACTGTTCCAAAGCACTTCCTTAAGCACTGTTCACTTTTCCGGGAATCATGGATTGTGCTCGTAGATATATATACATACCAGTTATCTTTCTAAAAAATTAGCAAACTATTTCGCTTAGAACTGTAAGGTATTATTGCAACATCGTGCATGATTTTTTTTGGTTTAAGCGTTAAGAATTCCACCACGGTTATCTCAACAGATTTTCAAGATTTTTCCTACTCTACACTCAGGTTCTCTATTACTTTTGTGGGGAAATGTATCGGTAGGGAGAGGAAGCGAAATTTGATAAAAATTAAAGGTTTTGTTTACAATGTTGAGAAAATAAAACTTTCACACAGCCAGTTTTGAGATTTGAGGCACAATATAAGACAAGTTCAAGGGTTGCATTCAATCGATGTTGTACTCTACTAGCTGTCCTCGGCAAATTTTGTCTTGCCAGCTCTGTTTTTCTTTGATTTTCCAAGTTTTCGTTCAAAATGCATGAAAAATCGAATAAAAAATCTCAATTTCTGCATGTTTAATCGTGTTTCCCATTGTTAAGATAGAACCAGTGCTGAAAATGTCATTTCGACATATCCGAATTCAACCACCTACAGTTCATTTTAGAAGCAGAACAGATGAATATGGTGTATGAAACAGTTGTGCGGCTAGACCAGTTCTACAAGAAAGTCACGGAAAAACCACTATTTTTCGAATATTTAAGATAAATGTCACGGACCACCTTCGAAAAATGCCAACTGATATTCATGGTGAAACCATATCTTCAAGTTCAACTTGAAAAAAATGAGCTTGTAGGTGGTTGAACTTAGATATGTCAAAATGACATGTTCAGCACTGAATAGAACCACTTAAGTTTATCTAGCATGGATTGCTTCAAAAGACCATTCCATTTGAAAATCCACACTCCATTTGAAAATTAAATAATAGAAATTGTTCCGGGGGATTTTCAGAAAATGTTCTAACAATTAGTTCAGAGTTCTTCCAACAATTTTTGGAATTCATTCCAAAAATTCTTTCCGTTTTTTTAATCTTCTAAAGAATAAATCAGAAATTTTCTTCAAAGATTGCTTTAGAAATTCCTCCATGAGTTTCTTCAGAAATCATTCAAGAGATAATTCTTCTAGAAATATTTCCAAAAACTCCTCAAAGCATTTCCTTTAGAGAACCTTCGAGAAATTTCTTCAGATTTTCTCCCGGAGGCTTTCAATAAAATTTCCAAAGATTTGTTCAGAAACCATTCTAAAGATTTTTCCACAAATTACTCCATTCGAAAATATCCCATGAATACCGAAAGAATTTGATCCAGGGAATCCTTTATACATTCGTCTAAGAATTATTTCGAAAAGTATTTCTGGGATTCTGGGATTCGTTTAAAACATTTCTCCTGAGCTTTCTTTAGGTAATCCTCCAGAACTTCCTTCAGAAATTTCTTCAATGTTGCTTTTAAAAATCTAACAAACAGGTTCTTCAGTTATTCTTTCTCTAGAAAATTCTCTAATAACTGTTTCAGAAATTTCTCCAAATTTCATTTTGAGTATAAAAAAAGTTGAGGTTCTCAAATCTGTAAAACATTACACCCAACAGCAAAACCATAGAACCCATCTTCAAAACTCAAATGCATCTTGAGCTCTCCAAATACCTCTGAGGTGGAATCCTCTATAAAGACTCTCCAATTGACCAACTAGCGTAGGACTCAATAGTACAAATAGCACTAAATAGGATGATCGGGAAACATAGAATTGTACCACTCATTTGCCGAATAGTTTTCCGAATCAGGCAATGGTGAATAAGCACAACTCTCATTGCTTAGACCCGCGCATCTCTGGCGCTTTCCATAAAGTGCGTAGACTTATTTTTGGTCATCTCAGAAGAGATATCTAATAAGATTGAAAGGAAACTCGTGAAGAAATGAAAGTATTTTTTTCTGAAGATGATTTTTAAGGAATCTATGGAAGATTTTCTGAAAGTAGTTCCTAGTTTTTTGATATTTTAAACGAATCGTGATCATGAGATTTTCTAATTGCGTCCTTGTGAAAAATTCTGAAGAAATTTCTAGGGAAAGAATCATAGGACAAATTTTTGAAAATATCAAGAGGAATTTCTAAACGGTATGTTTTTAAAGAACATCTGGAGGAATTTCAGAAGGGATCCCATGAATATTTTCTGCAAGCACCCCATGAAAGCCTCATTGTAGGAGGCTGTCCATTTAAGGGAAGGGAATTTTCATGAGTTTTTGACACCTTCTCCTCCTTGTAAAATTTTAGGTATGAAAACTCAAATATGTTTGTATGGAACGTAAGATTTATCAAAACTCCCCTTACGTAATTGATGGACTTCCCCTAACAGTTTTTGAAAAAATATTCCTAAAAGGACTCCCAGGAGAAATGGCTTAATAAATATATTGAGTAATTTCTGAAGAAATCCTTGCGAAAACTTTCAAAAATCAATTCATGCGTGATTTTATAGAAGACTTTTTTGAAAAAAAATATTGGAAGGTTGAAATTTCTGGAAGAATTACTGAAGAAAATTTTTGTTTTTTGAAAGAATTCCTATGAGGTTTTCTGAAGAAATTCTTGAAATAATTTCCTAAGGAATTCCTGGAGGAATTTGTGATGGAATTCATGGAAGATTTTCTGAACATCCTCGGGAAGATTTTCTGAGGGAATTTTCTAAACTTCAAGGCATCCCAGGAGATATGCCTGAATAACTTTCTAGAGAAATTTCCAGAAGTATTTCCAAAGAAATTGATCGGGAAGTTTCTGAGGGTTGCTTCAGGAACTTCCTCATCAACACAAATAATTCTATGTGAAATTAGTGAAATTTGGGATGCAACAAAAAACAAAACTTTTGAGAAATCATACCCGTTGGAATTTCTGAGGAAATCCCTGCAGGAATTCCTAAAACAATTCTTCATGCAAATGTCCGAATGCATCCCTGGAAAAAAAAATGAAAGAACACCTGTGACAATTCCTGGAATGATCCTCTAGAAATTCTTGAAGGAATCTCTGAAAGAATCCCTGGGGAGATTTATGCTGCAATTTGTGAAAGTAAAACCGCTCATAGGGAAACGAGAATATAATCACAGTCGACAATTCAGCGACCCCTAATTGTTTGATTTTGTGGTTATTTCTGTTTTTGTCTCTTTTTGGTGTAAATTTCCGTTATTGTTTCAGCTCGTGCGTTTTTGTATGTTAAAGTTAGTGCGTTTGGGGATTTAATCGAGTCAGCGACCGTTCGAAGAAGCCCTTGAGTGAAGAGTCGTCAATTTAGTCGGGCAAACATTGGAATGAACCGGTGGTCTCTCGTACGCGAGAGTGGCGCAAAAGCCACCGCGTTTTAAGTTTCATTCAAGCGAATTCGACGAACGGTTACAAGATATCCATCCTTCCTTCAATGATAGGCTCTTCTTTCTAGTTATTCTTTTATGGAATTTGTTGGCGTTGCAACTGATAGTATTTTGTCAGAGATTTTTCCTTCTTTTTATCATAGGCTGTTCTTTAAAGTTCTACTGTAATATACCATAATCTGGGGTGTAATTGATCAGCGGGATGAAGTTGATCACTATAGGATCCACGTCCTTCAACCGCTGAGGACGCTTCAATTCTGTTTCAATGGAAGAACTTTTGCCGTGAATCATTTGTGTGAATATATGAGCAGAATTTTTGAAGGTTTCATATCAATTGTGTCAGATTTTATATCAAAATATCGACTTTTTTTTGGGTATGTATTAAAATCTTGTGAAAAGACTATTTTCAGAAAATCGCCTCCCATCAACGCCTTGTATATCAGATGATTCACGAAACACTTACTGCCGGTGGACGCATAAATGTTACATGTGCAAAAACAGACAATCGAGAAAATCGCGTCCAAAGTTCGAAAAAGTAAATTGTCTCAACTATGGAAGCATAAATGCCGAATCGTGTTCTAACATCAACCAATTTTCAATTTAAGCACAAATTTTTGTTTTAGAGCGATTTTAAAATTTCATAGGATTTCCAATGAAACGTGACGCTTATGCGTCCACTTTTCAGAATGTGACAAATCGGCGTTGCATTTTTTCTACAATTTCCGGAACAAACTACCTATTTACTACCTATGATAGTACACCATGATATATAATCATGGGCTGCAAAATCTCAATATTGCCAAAAATGCACATGTGACAATCATGCTTCCACCGGCAGCTTAGCTTCGAGATAAAATTGATCTTGAACCGACTATTCGAGCCCTCTAAGCAAAATACCCTCTCGAATAAAATTGATGTTAACATATAAGTTCTCTTTGAAATAGAATATATTTTTGCGAAAATAAAACAATATTTTAAGAAATTGCCTACCTGTGCGTTTACTGTGGATCATTCTGTACCTTACAAGACTTTATTTTATTTTTAACTCACAAAATACACCAGTTGTAAGAATTTTAAAAACTAATTCAGATTCAGCATCATCAAATTAAGTTTGGGCAATTATTTTCCAATCTTAGAATGTTATGTCATTGGTTGATCAACTTCACCCCAGATTGAAAGTTTTCAAATTTGTCCATTTGAACATTTTTTTTTAATGTAGCAGGTACTTGTAAGAATTTCGTTCACGGAACTAGAAACAGGTCCACTCAGTACATGTTTCAATAATATTTGTTCAAAGTCAAATGCATTGTATCGGATTTAATTCAAAAGAATAGATGAAATGTGATCAACTTCCCTCCAGATTACGGTAGGTACCAATAGTTCAATAGAGATTTATCATGACTTCACTTTTCGCCGCATATTTTTAATTTCCGATTCATCTAGGTAGTCAAAGCTAGAAATCGAAAGATAAAGAGTAGTTCGTCCAAATAAGGAACAGCAATTGTTATTTTGTTGGGGAATCTAAAAGTTCTGGAGAGCCAAAGCTGAGCCATTTGTATGAAAATTTCACGTTTTTGCGCTCCGTCCCTAAAGGGGTAGAGAAGATAATGTCTCCTTTCCCACTACACTACCCTCTCCCTTTGCGCTTTAACTGTTTAAGACTATCCTCGGATAACTGAAGGTGAGGACATTTTAAATACATATTAGAAAAATATCATGATTACCAGTCAGCGTCACCAGTCGTCTAAGCATTTCGTTAGTCTCGGACTGTGGGTTCGATTACCGCTTCAGTCGATGAACACTTTTCGTCAAACGGAAAATTTTCCATTGGACACTGAGTGTTTCGTGTTTTGTCCGTTGCTCATGCTAAATAGTCATTAGACTGAATGTGCATCCTCTGGTGGGCGGTGGTTTGTTTTTATTTAATACTATTTTTTTACTTATTTTTCTTGGCGTAACGTTCTATAAAGACTTCCACAGTTCAAAACTCAGAGTTTCCTCTGCCAATGTTTTTTTAGTACATCGTGTGGCAGACACAAGGATTATTGAAGCTTAGTTATGTAAATTTACTAATTTTACGAAAATATCTTGGACCGTTCGAGAATCGAACCCAGATATTCACAGCATCGTCTTGCTGAGCGTCTATGTATATACCGTTTTGGCTATATCGCCTGATATGTAGCTGATTCATTGCTCATTACGCTGATCACCATTATCCAACTTACCACTCGCGAATAGCACTGCGTTTCGGCCACGTCCATACTAGGGGATCCACATTGTTGCGCTTGCAGTCCACTTGGGTTACTGATGCAAGTTCCATCCAGTACCGATGAACAAACCACGCATTTATGCTGGGCAGCACCGAGCACATTACAGTAATCACTGCTGCACGATTCGCACGTTCCTGCTGAGCATGGATTGGCCGCCGTCAATGCCGAAGTACATCCTCGTTCCGTGGGCACATCTACAATTTGGACACAATTTCTTCATTTTATTTCGCTGCACTTTCCTCCATCTCAATTATCTTACACCCATCAAATTTCGTGTAGCACTGATCCTGAACACCGTTACAATCGACCCGGACTCCCAGATCCACCCCGTTCACGCACTCATCGTCGGAACACGAATAGCAGCTTATTAGAGATTCAACCGCCTGCGGCCAAACTGCCCCCACAGCAACCACTAACAGTACACCTCTGAGACCCATATCGAACACATCAAAGTCACACTTCCTAATCTTTGTGCGGGCTCCCGTTCCGGGGTGGTTCTTTTTATACGACCAGAAGACGTGCGCTCACTATACTGGCTTATTATCGCTGGAGTGCTTCCTAAACATTGGGGGGCTTATTGATTCGCGCGCACGGTTATCAGTTTGCCTTTCCACTGACGATGACGACGACGACGACGACGATAAAATATCGCTTTTCTCAAGTGCTTCTGAAAAGAACCTTCCTACACCTTATACGAGAATCACGTGAAAACTAAGATTTTGCTTTGTTTCGTTGTTTTGCAGGGTGGATTCCGATTGGAAGTTTTGGATCAGAAGGAGAAGCCCATCCTGAATTTGACGCCGGTCGTCAAGGGAAAGCAGTTCGTACGGGAAGATGCTACGTAAGTTGCCTAGATGTGGGCTGATTGTTGACAGAACGGTACAAATGTTTCGATTCTTGCGTTTCAGGGCACAGCAATTCCAGGTATCGCTACCGAAGGATTTCACCTGTCCGGATTGTTCTATTCGGTTAACGCGACAAGCCGATGAGTGGGGTGGAAACTACCTGTTCTGGTCTTGTGCCGATGTGGACATTGTTCAGAGGAAAGAATTCCGTGAGACCTGTTCGGGACATGGCAAGTTCATTGCACGGTGCAAATGCGAGAAGAAATACTACGGGAATCGATGTGAATTTTGGGACGAATGTACCACTAACCAGGACTGCGGTATTCAGGGAACATGTGTCGACTTGGGGGGAACTTCGCTACCTCGCAAACAGTGCTACTGCCGGCTCGGATGGTTCGGACCGGGATGCAACAAAAGTAAGAATCTAGAGTGTTTACTTGTTTTGATAGCGATGTGATAACAGAGGTGTTCAAATATTTGCAGAATCTCCAATCAAATCAACGGACATTGATTACTCACTGTACAAGTTGAAAAACTTGTCACCCGATCTGAACGTGTATTGGCGTGTGCTCAAAGAACAGAGTGAAATCGAAGTGGTGCTGAAGGTCAACGGAACTTCGTGGGTTGGCCTGGGATGGCGACCCCGCAAGATGACAGCCGAATGTAAGAACTTCCCACTGATCGGGGCTGCAGCTGAAGGTGGTTCAGCCGAGCCAGAGCCAGGAGCAGAGCCTACTGCTGAGCCGGAACCAGGTGCAGAACCAGAACCCGGAAGTGAACCAGGTAATTATCAAGGAATTTGTAAAGCTTTAAGTAAATGCATGTGTGTGAGTGGTTTGCTGTGATTTTGTCCAATCCGTAATCTAGAACCGGAGGCTACCTCAGAACCCAATGCTGAGCCAGGCGCTCATCCAGAACCTGAACCTGAAAGCACATCGGAACCCGAACCGGAACCAAAATCCCCCAAGGCTGAACCTGAACCCGAACCAGCTGCTGCTGAACCAGAACCGGAAGCAGCTTCGGAACCCGAACCGGAGAGCACATCTGAACCGGAACCGACTGCAGAAACCAAGGCGGAGCCAACTGCTGAACCGAAGGCTGAACCCAAGTCCAGTAAGAAGAGTAAACGTACCACTTCCGGTAAGTTTTCGGATTTGCGTTAACGTGTGAGCTTAAAGATGTTAATTGCTTGCTATGCTGTGTGCCTTTCTATCTATCTGTGAATCCTTCTTATCATATTGCGCCTCATTCTTAGATTCCAAACCACCTTCAAGCGAACCAGAACCGGAGTCTTCCCCCAAGGCTGAACCGGAGCCAAAGTCCGAACCGGCATCCGAGCCGGAACCCAAGGCGGAAACCACTGCCAAACCGAAACCGGCAGCCCAAAAGAAGGCAAACCCATGGACACCTCGACATGATTTCAACCCCATGGACTGTACGGACATTGTCATTGGAACGGCTCGGGGCGAGAGTCATCGCATCTGGGACTACTACACCCGGGATCGCTCCACTCCACGAGTGGACTCCTTCTGGGGTGGCAAATCGGATCTGACCGCTACCGGAGGCTTCGAGGTCGATGGCGTTACGACCATTGTGTTCCGGAGGAAGCTGGAGGCCAACGAACCTACGGATCACTCGTTCGTGGACGATCTGATGCACGTTATCTGGGCCAAGGGACAGGAACCGGGAGCGTACGTGCATTCGCCGCCGTCCGGATTGGAGAAGGAAATGGCCAGCGTGAAGGACTTCTATATGCGTGACGAGCTGAAATACCACGGTCATCGGATGCAGCGTGGTGTCACGCAGATCAACTTCCTGGAAGAGAAGAAACTGGAACCGGTGAAGGCTGCCAATGGATCGACGACCATGCCCGAGGATGGCGTCGTTGTGCCGTCCGGTCCTAAGAGCCACGAGTTGGATGACGAATGTCAAGGTTTCTGGAAGTATCCTAGGGACTGCGAGTTGGACAAACATAACTGCGAGTACTATGCCAGCTGGGAAGTCACGGGCAAGGGAGATTCCATGCATTTCCACATTGAAACCAACAATACGGGAACGTGGACTGGCATTGGCTTCAGCAAGGATCAGAAGATGTCCCAAACCGATGCCGTTATTGGATGGGTCGATCTGAATGGAAGACCTTTCCTGATGGACACATGGATCAATGGTTATTCCTCGCCCAAGCTGGACGATCGGCAGGATTTGTTCAACGCATCCGGAAAGATTCAAAATGGAATGACCGTCATGGACTTCAGCAGGAAGCGCGACACCATGGACGACAGCGACTTGGCCTTCACGGAAGACCAGTGTCTATATCTGATGTTCCCGCTGAGCGGAGGAATGTTCAATCCGGTTAACAAGAAGATTCGGAAACACGAATCCGTACCAGTTGTGACGGATACCCGGGTTTGTATTAAATCCTGTCCGAAGTTGTTTGAATATCTGTTCAACCCATCTGTGACGCCGGCACCGGAACGAGTAGCCTACCGGGCTGCAATTATGTTGACGAACCTGGCCACCGGCTTCGTGGTACCGGAGTCTGGAACGCCGGAGTACAATGATCTTTCGAAGTCCATCACGGAGAGCTTCAACGGTATGCTGAAGGGCGTCGGCGGATTTCACAAAACCGATGTGGTGAATTTTGAAAAGTAAGTGTGACTTACGGTGTCTGTTTTCATCGGAGATTAACCATACTCTTTATTTCAAGGGATGCCAACGGTGTCGTAGTCAACATGAACATCCTGCTGAACAAGGACGGAATCGAGAGCAACTTGGTGGATGACCCTGCAAAATTGGAGCAAACCATCCAGCATCTGATTCAGAACAATTTGTCATCCGGAAAGGTTGGTGCTCTGTCGGTTGATCCGGAGTTCCTGGAATTCATGGCCTTGGAATGTGAGTTTGTGTGTTGATAAAGTTCTGCTTCAGCTAATGCGTTCTCGTGTAATCCTAGACAAGCAACCGATCAAGGAGGAACCGTCGTTCTTCGAACGAGCTGGAACCAGACTGTTTACCATTTTGGGTTGCATCGCTGCCCTGGTGTTCATTGCCATCGTACAGGCTACCTGTACCATCTACAAGACGAGGTCGACGAAGCGGATGAAGGTATTTCACCCTATTGAGATTATCATCTCTCGACATTTCATGCTCATCTTCACTTTCCAGGAGCAACTGATTCCCAACTCGGCCTGGAAGGACTATTCGTCCAATACCAACTATGCCTTCGATAACTTTGAGGCGGACATGAAGAGCGGACACCACGGGAAGCATCGGTCGGACCGAAGCTACAGCAACGGCAACAGCCAGCAGACGACACTGCAGATGTCGCACTCGCCGAACAAGTCGCAGTACTACGAGATCGATAGGACCGACGGGATGCACCGGAGCAACGGTGGTGGAGATCACAGGTGAGCTTAGTTTTATGCAATATTGGTGAGGATTTGAGGTTTAAATAGCTTTTTGGCAGAATCTTTTGAATATCTTGGAGAATCATGTCAGTAATTGGCCAAGAAAATAATAGCAGTAAATTAAGGATCTGTAGATAAAACTTTTCATAGGGCTCTTGGAAAAAAAAAACGACTGAAATCCCCTAAAGAGCTTATTAAGCTTCGTGTAACAATACTTTGAAATTAGCCGACTAAACGGTAATAGTCTGAAATCTGGAAAATCTCTTGGATAAAATTCATTCAGATTCATCTCGAACCAGAGAAAAGTTTATCTTATCAAACAGAAACGATCTGAAATCTGATTAGAGCCTTAAGCGCTGTTTGCAGTTCAAAAGGAATTTCTCGGCCTATCTTGATGCATGGGAAATTCCTTGCCTGAATCGCCCAAGAAACCGTTTTTCTTCCATCGCAGTACGTAGTTGCGAAGAAATGACAATTCAAATGGCAGTCACCGTAGAAAGTTTCTGCCAGGAATCGCTCAAGATGTTTCTTGAGCGATTCCTTTTGAACTCGAAACTGCGCTTTAGAAGGAATCAGTCAAGGATTGCTTTCATCCTGGCTTACTCGATAGATCTTGTCAGAAATTCATGAGGAATCTCGCCCGTAATCTGTCCTTTGTTCATGAGAACGTCACTGAGGATCTGGTGTATAATCCTGAAAATCTTGCATAAAATCTGGATCTGGGTGAATCCGCTCGAAAAACTAGAAGATGAATATATTCATGCGTTCTCTAGAACTTCGATAACAATCTTACTTGAAATACATCAACGATTGAGACATTTCTTGGTTTTTTTTATCTATATCTAAACGTCGGATCAAGAGGATACAAGGTTGTTTTTGATCTCACAGTCGGATTGAAAAGCCAACAAAATTCCCAAAAATACAGCCAGAACAAATCCAAATTAAAGATTTGGTAAGAAATCTTTAAACATATAAAAAAAAATCTTAAAATAAATTATGAAGAAATTGCACAGAGTTTTCAGAAACTCGTAAGGCCTGGCTTGAATTTTGCTTAGTTATCTTGAAAATTCATCAGAAAAGTACGGTATCATTTGAGGAATCTGCTACATAAGATCTTTGTATTGGCTTGACAGTTTTTTTTTTCGAAAATTTGTTTGAAAAATTCTTTTAAAATTTTCTAGGGATAATCATTGCTAATCGTTTCTCAATTCTTGTAGTAATTTCTTTGAAAACTTCTTCAGTATCTGCTATGCAATCGTTTTCGAAGTTTCCGTTGGGATTGATTCGGCAATTCTTTGGAATCTCTTCGGGTGACCCAAGCAATAATTAATGCTGAACAATGAGATTATTATTTGAATATTAGCTGGTTAATAGTACCAGTGGCTGAACAAAATGACAGCTGAATATTGGTCTGAAGTATGGTTTATTCAAGCTCCTGCATCAGCAACATATAGATAACTGAAATAAAAAAAAAAGACACGGACAACGTCTTCAGCTTTCGGCTGTACAGACTGGTTTGAACTTAACACTAGACAACGGACTAACGGAGCATGCACCAGCGGAAACGGGGAAGAAACTATTCTCACGAAAAATTTCAATGCCCGAAGCGGGAATCGAACCCTCACCCCATAGCATGGTGCGATTATGAGTTTGGTGACCCTAACCGCACGACTACGAGGCTCCAGCAATTTGTTGAATTTGAAGTTGAATAGACTATTCTTTATCTATTCTTAAGGGTTTTTGGCACCGCCCAGACAACCAGTAATCGCATAAGATGTTACATAAGATGATAAAGTGGAGGCTATATGCGCGCATGCCTCCATTTAGGCGTATGTAAAATGTACGCATATCGCCTCTACTTTAACATCTTATTCAACATGTTATACGATCACTGGTTGACTGGGCGTTGAGTTCTTTATTTAGGAATTGTTGATTTTTCTCGGTGATCACTAAAGAACTTCAAACCAGCTAAAGGTTGAATAAAAACATCAAAAGCCATACATATATAAAACTGAACCAAACTCCATCATGCGACACATCGAATTGCACCGAATTTTGTAACTTTTAGTCCAAAATTCAAGATTTCAGCCTGAAATCCAAGATGGCGACTCCAAATTTAAGATGGCGTCTTTTTAATGGAGTTTTAGGCTCTAAAACCATGCAATATGGGTATATTTGGAATAGGGAAGATGTCTAGATTCCAAAAATGACGACCAGAATATCCAAGATGGCGATCTAATATCTAAGATGGCGTCCCAAAATTCAAGATGGTGGCTGTTCAATGGTGTTTTAGGTTAAAAATCCATAAAATATGGGTATATTTGATGTAGATACGATTTCCGGAGTCCAAAAAGAGCAACCAGAATAACCAAGAGGTGTTGCAATGTAAAATATGGCGGATGTTTAATGGAGATTTAGGCTTTAAAACCATTTCATATGGGTATATCTGGTATGGAGATGAAGTCTGGAGCTCAAAAATGGCAACCACAATTTCCAAGATGGCGGACATAAATTAAAAATGGCGACTAAAATTCAAGATGGCAGCTTTTTTTTCAAAGAGTTGAAGGCACAAACATCAAAAAGCAGATAAACGATATGATTTCTGGTGCTATGAAATGGATTTTTGTTAAATGTATGAAAGTGCGATATTCATCACTAGAGTTTTGTTAAGATAAGTTTTCGAAGACACGAGAAAGGTGCCATCTCCGCTAGTTGGATTAATTAGGTTGTTTTTATTCTTTTATCTTAAATGTATGGGTGCTCAAGAATGCTGTGTCACACCTGAAATGCAGCGAATGATTCCCAAATGCCTTTGGATAAACCCTGTCAGAAATCTCGCATTGATGATCTAGTCATTGATTTGCATAGCATTGCAATATAACATTGCGCGACACTAGTTCACGCTATGTAGTCAAACTCAAAATTACCCAAGGTTTGAACTCCTCAGAGAGCCATAGCGAAGAATTTTGAAAAATATTTGAGTATAGATTTTTTTTCAATTCATTGAGTGTTTGTTCCATACTTTCCACAGACATTTTTAGCCCTCTAATACCGAATCTCACCTTTAGACGGCGTATAGTTTGTACATTTTTGTATTTTTTCTTTCCTGAGAAATCGAAACTTTAATATTTTTGGCTGTTCTGTACATCTTAAAATGAATTATGTTGTCGTTTAGAGAGAATTAACATATATTTTTAATTATTGAAAAAAAATATGTTTTTAGCAACTTTCAGATGCTATTGCTTCTTTTGTATTGAATCGCAACAATGATTAAATTTTAAATTTTTCCTCAATCATTGTGTAATAGTGAAAGAGTTTAGAAGAGTTGAATACACTCTAAAAATATTTTCCTTTAAATTACACGGAAAATAAAATTTTCCATGAAAAAAATTAAAAAAAATATTTTACCGAAAATCATAAAATCTCAAAATGTTGTCGTCTTAAATAATCGGTATGCCAAATAGGCTTCCAGAAAAAATATGAAAGAGTAGGGTTGTTCAAAAATAAACATTGGAAAAATCGAAAACCAAAATTCAGTAAATCGCGAAGTAAAAAGAATTGGAAAGTGATTCAACATGTTCAAATAAATTTTATATGACGAAAAATAATATTTAGATCAAAATAAAAAAAAAATTGAGTATTAGAGGGTTAATTGACCTTAAGATTGTTGTTATCTTAGAAAATTACCAAATCCTACATTTTTCAGACAATTTTAAAATATTTCATTTTAATCAATTAACTAAACAAATAAAAATTTTATACCACATTTGGTGCAGAAGCATATACGTTCTCATCTACACTCCATTATTCAACTAGCTGCTAGTTGTCCATATACAACGTATACTCATTTTTGGTCATCTCAGACCCCATCCCTCGCTATCCTCGTAGGGGGATTTGTGCATTGTTATCCGTACACAACTTTGAAAATTTGAGTGGAGCGTAGGTTTTGGCTAGACCCTCCCCATCATCCCACCTAAAAGTCTACGGAGTTAATGAACGAATCCTTTTTAAATTCCCTCGACATATTTTTGTTTTAATTTCTTTTGCAATGCTTTTGGCATTGAGGCGTTGAGAATGCCTTTGATTTTTTCTTGTTATTGTTTAAAACATTCCTTTTGAAATTGCTATGGACAATTCCTTCGGAGATTTTACAGGCAATTCTTCTGGGAATTCCTCCCACAGTTCCTGCGACAAATTCTTTCGAATTTCCCTTAAATTTTTTGTTAATTCTTGCGGTAATATCTTTGGATTTTTTTTTCAGCAGCTCCTTCGGAATCGCTTTCGGAATTTTCGTTGGAAATGATTTGGTAATTCTTTGAAAATTCGTTAGGTGACTCCTTCAGAAATTTATTTGGAAATTACATCGGTCGTTCAATTTGGAAACTCCTTCGGCATTTTTTTTGCAATCGATAAAGAAATAGATTCACAATTTTTGAAGGAATTTCTTCGGCAATATCTTACATAAATTTCCTATGCAATTCCTTTGAAAATTTCCTGCTAAACATCTTAGGGGTTAGGCAATCTTTTTGAGAATTTCTCAGGTAATTTGAAATTTTTTTTGAGAGTACCTCTGGCAATTCCTTTTTTGAAATTCTTCCGTATTTTTTTTTTTTTTGGTAATAAGCGATAACTTTTCTAATTTATTCAGCAACGCGAATAGGCAATGCCTCAATTGCCATAGAAAAAAAAGAAGAATTGGCTTCCTAAACAATGTTGAGATAATTCCATATTCTGCATCTGCTTACCAAACTGAGCCAATATCCATTTTTTTTTATCAATTTTTGAAAAAGGTGCTGTTTTGCATAAAATCAAGAAATCAATAAATTTTAAAAATTCAAAACACAATTAAAAAAAGATTTCCTTTTCGAATTTGCAGAGTATGACCTAGAAATTTTCAGAGAATTGCTGAAAACGCTTCTTAAGAATATTTCGTTAAAAGTTAAAAAAAAAGCGAATATCGAAAGATTTTCCAGAGAAAGAAATTTACACAATTATTGCGAGAAAAATAACCAAAGGAATTACAAAACAAATTTCCGAATAATTTGTCGATGGCATTTTTGAAAAAAAATGTGGAATCAGTATTCAAAGGAGTTTCGATACGAGAACACTTCTTTTTCTTCTTTGTGACTCTACGTCCCCACTGGGACTTGGCCTGCCTCGCTTCAACTTAGTGTTCTTTGAGCACTTCCACAATTATTAATTGAAGGGCTTTCTTTGCTTGCCATTGCATGAATTTGTATACATTGTGAGGCAAGTAAAATGATACTCTATGCCCAGGGAATCGAGAAAATTTTCCCGACCGGAACGGGAATCGAACCCGTCGTCTCCGGATTGGCGATCCATTGTCTTAACCACTAGGCTAACTGGAGACCCCCGATACGAGAACACATTTTAAACATATTTCTGAAGGTATTACAAAAAGAAATTTCAATTAAATTGCCACGAAATTTTAGAAATGAATCAACGCAGAAATTCCAAAAGAAATTGCCGAAGGAGTTTTGAAAGGATTTGCCTTAAACATTTCCAAATAAATACCCAAAGGAAATTCCAAAGAAATTTAAAAAAATGTCGAAAGAACTTTGGAAAGAATTACAAAAACAGTTTCCAAGAGAATTTTCGATTAAAATATAAAGAAATTACAGGATACAATTCTACAAAAATCTAAAGGTATTACAAAAGGAATTTCAAATAGCATTGTCACAGGAATTGAGAAAGGAATTTCTTTAGAAATTCTGAAAAAAAATTGCCGAAGAAGTTTTAAAGGTATTAAAATTTCCAAAGAAATTTTCGAAGGAAATTCCGAAGAAATTTCCAACAAAATCCAATAATGTGTTGGAGGAATTTCGAAAGCAATTGCCGAAATGGTTTCCAAAGGAATTTTCGAATATAACAGAGTGTATAACATAATGAATTTAAATAAAATTGACGAAAAAAATTCCAAAGGAATTTTCCAAAGAAATTGAAACAGTGATTTAGAAAAAAAAGGAAAAAAGTGGTTTCTCAAAAAAATCCAATGAATTCCCAAAGTAAATTCCGAAGGAATTTGCAATTAAATTGTCACAGGAATTTAGAAAGGAACTTCATCAGAAATTCCAAAAGAAATTGCCAAAGGAGTTAGAAAAGTATGGACTTAAAATTTCTAAAGAAATTTTCTAAGAAAATTCCGTTAAAATGTTGGAGAAGTTTCGAAAGCTATTGCCGAAACAGTTTTCAAAGGCATTTTCGGCTATAATATGTACAATGAATTACATAATGAATTTAAATAAAATTAATGAATGAAAATCCAAAAAGACTTTCCGAAGAAATTGCCCCAGTAATTTAGAAAAAAAAATTGTCTCGAAACTATTCAAAGAATTCTCAACGGAAATTCCGATGTAATTTTCAAATAAATTGCCACAGGAATTTAGAAAGGAAGTTCATAAGTAATTCCAAAAGAAATGGGCAAAAAAGTTTGAAAAATATTGTCCTTAAATTTCAAAAAAAATTCCAAAGGTAACTCGGGAGAAATTTCCAACTAAATTCAAAAAGTGTTGGAGGAATTTCATAACCAATTGCCGAAGCAGTTTCCAAAGGAATTTTCGTCTATATAACAATGAATTACATACTGAAAATTAATGAAAAAAAAATCAAAAGGCCTTTCCAAAGAAATTACCATAGTAATTTAGAAAAAAAAAGAAATTGGCTCAAAAATTTCCAAAGAATTCCAAAAGAAAATCCGAAGAAATTTTCAATTAAATTGTCACAGGAATTTAGAAAAGAGTTTCATCAGGAATTCCAAAATAAATTTCCAAAGGAAATCCCGAAGAAATTTACAACAACATCCAATAAATGTTGGAGGATTTTTGAAAGCGATTGCCAAAGCAGTTTTCGACTATTAACAATGAATTACATAATGAATTTAAATAAAATTGATGAAAAAAAACCCAAAAGAACGTGCCACAGTAATTTAGAAAGGAATCTCCCCAAAAGTTTCGAAAAAAATGGCCAAAGAAGTTTAAAAGCATTGAAATTTACATAGAAACTTCAGAGGTCATAAATGAATGAATTTCTATGAAACTGTCGAAGGAATTTTAAAGAGACGGAATATCCAAAGTCGTTACCAAAGTCATTGTTGGAGAAATTGTCGAGTTATTTCTAATTATTTTGCTATTCTGCTATTATAAAAAATAAATTTGTATCAGCCTTATATTATAGAAAAAAAATCTCTATGGAATTAACCAAAAAAAATTTTGAGGAATTACTGAAGAAATTTACAAAGTAATTGGCAAAAGAGTTGAAAAAATAATGTCTTAGGAATTCTCAAATACCCTTTGGTGTATGCATTACCAAAGGAAGTTCTAAAGGAATTCACAAAGAAATTGTCGAATAAAAACGAAATAATGAATTTACAATGGTCAAATGAACAGCTATTGAAAATCCCAAAAAAAAAAAAAAAAAAAAATGCCATGGAACTTTCTCAGAAATTTCCGGTTGAATACCGAAATGAATTCCTAAAGGAATTCTTAAATTATTACCGCAGAAATATCAATAAAGTGAAAATAATTTTTGGGAATGCCTAGGGAGTTTCAAAGAACTGAATCGCATTGAAATGTATTTTCTGTATTCTGTATTGCATAGAAATTCCCTCATAACAGTAAAATATTCGACTGTCCCTTGCGACCCCCTGAATGAAGGCCGGCGACCCCCCAGGAGGGTCGCGACCCACAGTTTGGGAAACCATGCTGTATTGTGTAAGGGAGTGTCCACCTTCCTGGGCTGCAGATAAATAGGGTCCCAGGGCCAACCCAGGATAGTTTAATCGGGTCTCAGTTAGTTGGTACTCGTAAGTAACGAAATTCAACTGGTGGGCTAGTTCAGGACTTATAGTAGGTAGGTAGATATATGTTATAGTAGGTACACTGAAAAAACGGACATAATAATTATGACCGTATCGAGGGTGAAACTAAAACACTTTTACCACTTGATTTTGGTAGACCAAAATTCCTGCTTGAAATTACCATGTGCGGGTCATATTTACCATGCCGCCTTGTATTTACAATTTATGATGATTTCAAACCAGATTTTATAGTTTATTTTACTATGTGTGACATAAACAGCATGGTACGTTTGACCTTCATCATATGGTTAGGATTACTATGTGCGTGGTTCGACGGCAGTGCTGCTTCTTTTGTTTACGTTTTAAAAACTTGAAAAAAAAAACTAAAATTCATTGGATCTCTTGCAGGTTTTATTTAATCATATTAAATATATTAAGATCATAATATAACTTCCTGGCCGATATATTGAAGCTGAGTTTATCGTGGAATGCATTATTTAGCGGACTTGGAAGGATCCGATGTACTTTCCGGACTAGGCACTTCATTCTGACAGAAAAATGCTTTTAATCCGGTTTGGGAAGCAGTGTGACCTGAACAATCATGGGCAAAGTATTCGATATCCAGAACCTCTGTGGATAAGTTGGCTTTCTCATCAAATGAAATCTTGAATGTCGTTGGTCCTTTCCTTATCCTTGTCTGCACCCGGTTGTGACGGTGAGAAAGACTTCTGCTCCTCCAACGGAAATTCCAACGGCTTCGAATCTAGCAGTCTATCCTCGAGGAACGATGAATTTAAGACAAACGTGAGCATAACCGCGCTGCTAACTTCCGTTGCTGGTCATCTTCTGTCCAAAATCACCGGGTTTACTATTTCGTAATACTTAATATTTCTTCTCTACAACCTCCCCGATGTCCGGCTTCGTACCTCGAACCTTCGCCTTCCAACATCGTCCATCGGCACCGTTCTTCCTCGTCTCGTGCACCAGCAGGATTATTCGGATCCTCGAACGATCACTCGCTGGGATTCACGTAACCGGATGTTACTGCCGTTCGCCTTGGTTCCTCAAGATTAATTTACTTCGGCTAAGAGAGTTGCAGCCTATTTGATCACCAATGGAATGTTTATTGCTATTAGATTCTAATCTATATTGCTATTATTGATATATGCTATTATTAAATTATTGGAAAACAATGTTAAACTTACCAATTCCACAACAAATTGTTTTTGAAACCGTGTTTGTAAAACTTGAACAAATTTATTGGGAGATTGGACAGGATTTTGCTTGTTTCACTATAGACATAGTGAAAAATAGTAAGGAATACCACGAATGGTGTAGTGAAAGTAACTATAATCGATGGTGTTAGTTACTATCTGTTTGGTTGCTAAAGCATAGTAATTTTAGGAAAAACATTGTAGTCATGATTGAAAACGTATTTATCATTACTATTTTAAGGCATGGTAAAATTAAGCATGTGCTGATGGTTATTTTTACTATAGAATTTTTCTCAGTGTATGCTATAAGGGAAGGTGGGGTAATATGCACCCCCTAAGAAAACGTGGCCCTATAACTAAGATTAAGATGATTTTATGGGTGTCTTGCGCATTGAAAGTTAGTTTACTTATTTATCTAAGAGACGCCAACTTTTGGTCCATGTGATATCAATTTTACCGAATCAAATTAACAATTTAAAAAAGTGTTACTTTTTGGGTGCTGAAAAACTGTTGGGGGTGAAACACACCTTGAGATGTGGCAATATGACCTCTGGCATTTCCCGCTTTGAGTTCTAATAAAATGCCATGCTGCTCCATTTAACTATTTACGGCAGCAAATGGAAGATATAGGAGGCGAATGGTAGTTTATAGGTTGATTCCATAGAAAATCATCGTTTTCCACGCTTTTCATTCGAATATTCTTGTCATTCTTGGGCTTTTTCGGCTCAATTTTACGTCTAGTTTGCTTGCATCGGACGGAACTTCACTTACATAGTGAAATAGCGTGAGGGCGTCTTGCCCCGGGGGTGCGTATTACCCCAGGTTACCCTACGCATTTGTCATAACATACTGTAAACGTCGTTCTCATGAAAACGTTGTTTTTGTTTTATTGTTGAACCATAAAATTATAATTATTTTAAGGTTTGTGGGTGATAATTTTTTTTTAACAGACATTTAATATAATCTCCACTTCTTCTTTCCCTCCTACAGAAACGGTGCAATGTACCCACGCTCGACGCACGACCGCCACGGTGAACGGCCCTCGTCGTACGCAGAGCGAGCTTATTCCCTACCCCGGCCGATGCATCAACAGCAACAGCAGCAGCAACATCACCAGTCGCACATGCAACGACCCAGCGGATCCGAGTACTACACCCAGGACCGACGCAGCAAGTCCCGGTCCAGCCAGCAGCCGAACCCATCGTCGGGAGGTGGCGCTGCCCACTACGCGACCAGCTCGATAACCAATGGCAACGGAATGCACTACCAGCAGGCCAGTATGCACCAGAACAATGGGGGCGGCAGCAGCGGCGGTGCCGGTGGCCATCACATGCCGGAATCGTCCGATCTGTACTTCACCCCGACGCAGCGAAAGTACTCCGGCGAGGTGGTGAGAGTGTTCGTCGATTACAACAAGGACAAGAAGTAGAGCGGTTTACACAGTGCAAGTGCACCTCGTGGAGGTGATGACGGTGCACACATGCAATCGCTAGCCAACGAAATGGAAGCGAAAGAAAGTGAGGTGAGCGTTTTTTATTTTCTTGAGATGCAATGAAGGGCGTGCCAGCAGAGATTGCAACCAGATGCAGTAGCTTTTCCTCTACTTAATTATGATTTAATTTGCGTTTTATTGTTTCTCTCACCCTTCAGTTGAGCCACATGATTTCAATTCACTTTTATTTATTTTATTATGTTTTTTTTTTTCTGCAATTTACATATGAATTAGGGTGCGACTTATTTTCCGGAGTTTCACTGTCTGGTTTCGGCGGTTATTGCACCCAAATAGACATCTACTCAATGTTTGATATCGTCCTATTCAAAATCGCTTAAGTATTTTGAATTTCAATTCAGTTTTGTTAAAGTTGATTCAAATACGGAGTTTTGCCGTATTTTTGTTTATCAGATGTCTGGGGAGTACGCTGCACCCTATTCTCTATCCTCCTCTGTCTGTTTTACACACACAAATCAGGGAGCCGAAGTCACAACAACCACAATAATCACACAGTTTTAGTTTTTATTTTTTTATTTTCATAGTTGTACTAAACGAAAGTTTTAAGCGGAAAGTATGTGCGAAGATAAAATCTAGAGTTTTATATTTAACCTAAAAGGACACAGTTAAGTTCATCCGACTGCCCACGAACCCAGTAGCTTCACACCGGAAGACTGTCGGATTGAGCGCTTGTAAATTATATGGTTTTACACACATTTGTTACTGTAGAGAGTACTGAACAATCAAACAAATATGTAAGTTTTAGTCAGCCATTATCCTCTAATCGCGGGTAGATTTGTTTACGATAGGAAATAATCACAAATTGCAACCACACCCATATCGTTCTTGTAAAATTGTAGAATATTATTGATATTAGATAATGTATAGCTATTTGAAAGAAATTCAGCACACGAGCATGGCACTTTAATCTCGAAAATGTGGATGTTTTGTGCCCTTGTGTAACGCAATTTAAGGTAGCAATAGCTTGTGTATAATATCAGGATAGAAATTAGATGCAATTGATTTTACCGAAATACATAACTGAAAATGGAACAGTTGCTGATGGCATAGACTGCCGCCTGGATGTACTCATTAAATGTTTTAATAATGTATTTTATGATTTTTTTTAAAAGTAATATCACCTCATTCAACCAGTACAGTACTCTTTCACGTATTGTTGTCTCTTATGGATAGCGGGAAGGACTCTGAGCTCAGCTGTGCACTATGGTCCTCCGGAAAGTTAGTGATTGTTGTACGACCCTTCGAGCCAGCCGTAAAAATACATTACAACGGGAAATTAGCAACAGAATAATACGGATTTGCGATTGGAAGCTCGGTATGATGAAGTGCTGATCTCTCAACTTCATTGGGAGCACCCGCATACTCGCTGATCTACTAAAGGACCACGGGTTCAGCATCGTAGCACTGCAGGAGGTGTGTTGGACAAGACCCGTGGTGCGATGCCATGCCGATTGACGAAAGAATGTGCAGGTTGATGATCAAGGGCCGATGCTTTTATTTCAGTAAATATAATCAACATGTGCAGCCCCCATTCTGGAAGCATTGGTGATGACAAGAACGCATTCTATGTTTAGCTCGAACGCGAATACGACCGCTGCCCAAGCCAAGAGGTGAAGATAGAAGATCTAAACGCTCAGGTAGACCAGAAGGAGGAATTCAGACCGACGTGACGATTGGAAAGTTCAGCACCCACCAGCTGACGAATGAAAACGGCCTACGACTCATCGATTTCGCCGCCACCAAGAACATAACCATGCGTAGCACCTTTTCCAACACAATCTCCATTATCTTTTTTTTGCCCCTTGAGGAAGACACCTACCAAGTTCCGAAACGTTGTGATAACATGAAATAAATGAAATAAAAAATTGCGTAGCCGAAAAACTAGAAATTGAACCTTACAGTCGATCAATTACCAGGTCTCCATTACCATTACACCTGGAGATAACCACAGCAGACGGAATTGCCACTCGTCCACGTTCTGAAATTAGATGGAACTACTCCGACACTACTGATGTCACGAACCACCGTGCGCTAGCATCGACTCTGATGGTAGTTGAACTGCGCCCAAAACTCTCATTCATCAACTATGTACAGTACTATAGTGACCGCCATGATACATCCTATTTAGAGCGACTGAATCTACCGGATGTCACCTTAGTATAGGCGCAGAAATTCTAGACAGTATTGCCAGACGAGGGTGAGCTTGGATGTGGAATGGTTCGACGAGGGTGCAGAGAAATATTGGAGGGGCAGAACGAAGTGCGGGCGGCAATGCAGCAACAAAGATCCCGGCAGAACGTGGAACGATACAAATAGAAGCGGAAACAGTCTTTCGGAATAAAGAAAAACGCTGTCTTGAAGAGCGGTGTGTGAGGATATGAAAGAGCTGTTGCATTTTCAAGAAATACGGAAGTTTTACCAAAAGCTCTACGCAATTTGAAAATCCGGCCCTGAACGTTATCATCAAAAAGATGGAGCCTGGTTTCTCCCGAAATGTTCAGCAGATTCATTGTACTGCCAGAAAAAAGAATTTACATTAATGAGTTTTTCTGAAGTGAGGTTCGATCCCAGGTTCCTCGGCATGAGATGCAAGCACTTTCACCGATACCCCAGATCTACTTCCATTTTTTAAGAATCCTTACCTTGACTACCAGAGCCTATGGACCATTGCACCTGTTTGCTTAACTTTCAGTTGACATTGTCACTGCGATTGTTATTTTGCATCGGGTTAAACATAAGTCAACTAGTTAGTTTTTTTTTCAATTTCAGAAAATAAACCTGTACGAATTCCTGGATAAAGTATGGGAGGAATACCTTTTGAAATTTCTGAAGAGATCCCATGAGGAAATCCTTGAAGCAATCCTAGATAACTTTCTAGAGGATTCCTTGGAGGAAATTCTGGTGAAATTCCTGGAGGAATTCTGGACGGAATCTCTAGTAAAATTTCATAAGAAATATATTTAAAAACTCCTAGCGGAAATCTTAGAGAGATTTGTGAAGGAATCCTTGGAGGAATGCCTGTAGAAACTTCTGAGCAAATTCCTGGAGGAATTATTGGACTAGACCCAGCAGGAGTTCCTGGAGAATTTCCTGAAGCAATTTTTTGGGTGAATTCTTGGAATCCATAGCGGAGTTTCTGGACGAATTCTTGGATAAACCCTTGAAGGAATGCCTGAAGGAATCTCTGGGGGAATCCTAGAAGAAGTTTTTAAAGAAGTCCCTGGGGAGATTCCTGAAAAATTACTGATGGTATTCGTCTAGGAATTTCCTAGAATAATTTATGAAGAAATCCCTAGAGGATTTCCAGGAAGAATCCTTCTGGTGGATTTCCTGGAGAAATCCCTGAAAAAATCTCTAGAAGAATTTCTGGAAAAAATCCTGGAGAAATTGTTGACATAATTTCTGAAGGGTGTCCAGGAGCAATTCCTGGATCAAGCCCTAGAGAAATTGCTGGAATAATTCCTGAAGAAATTCTTGGGGTAATTCCTGGAGAATTTCCTGGAATAGTTCTTGGAGAAATTCCTAAATAAAATCCTGGAGGAATGCCTGGAGGAATTGCTGGAGGTTCTCTTTTGGGAATTCCTGGCGAAATTCTTGAAGGAATTCTAGGAGGAATCTCTGTAGGATTTTTTTTATTCTTCAATCACTTAACCTAATTTACAGCTCTGTTGTCCACTAGGGCACTGCATGAGCAATTCCAATTGGAAGCTGTACATACACTTTTTACAACACCTAAATGTATTCTATTTCTAATTGTACTACATCGAACTGGTGGCCGCTGCGCTGCTTTCACTTTCTACCCTATCATGGTAGGATGATGAGCTCGAGGGTGTTGGTGTATTGCTGTTGGTTGTTCCTGTTTCCAGTCCGATTGGGGGTCTATTATGGGTTGCCGTTCGCCGATGTCCAAGTATCCGGGTTCATTTTGTCTATCATATTGTCACCGCCGTCGTCGTCGCACTGTATCTCGTTGGCCGTGTGTTTTCCGTGCAATTCTCGCTGTATTTCGTGTTTAAAAAATCTGTTCTTACTATAAACAGTTGCGTGCAGTGATGTGCTTTTCGTCGAACTAGAAATCATTCAACTGAGTGTAATATCTGATAGTCATATCCAGTTTAATATATTGATTTTCAATCGCACAACCAGGGGCCTACATCGTCGAAACCAAAACATGACGCTGAAAGCGAGCGCCCATCAGCATCGGACGGACGCCGACGACGGGAACATTCACAACAACATCCAAGCGCTTCGCTTCATCCGTTCTTTTTGTCGCTTTCTTCGACGCAACGACGGGCGGCGGCTCATTTTCACACCGACTGGGCTTCAATTGAAATTTTCAAATTATCTAAAATGTTTGTTTGCTCAATTTTTTTATGGGTAATAGACTATTTCAGTAAAATATGCATAGCATACACAACATTACACAGATTTGCCGGTTGTTACACTCATTAATTGAGTTACAACAAAGAAATTCATTTGATGTCGAACGAGCGTGCGTGAGCTTGTGAGTGCGAAACAAAGCGGCGTCTGCGACGGCGCAGCACCGTCGGTTCATCGGTGACGATGACAGTTGGACTGGGCGACGACGACGGCGCCTTGCTTCCATTGACGATTGAAAACATTGTTTACAAACTTCACCTGAAAATTTCAATTGAAATTGAAAATGTAGGGCCCTGCGCACAACCATCAAACTCAACGCTATCAACACATCCATTGTCACCATTCCATCGTTATCGTCGTGTTTGTTTTGCTACCTACCTACATCTATCGCATCATCTATATATCGCAATACCGAGCGCGACACCTTGTTGTGAAATCAATAAATTTGCCCAGCGCGATTAGGGTTCACCGAAAAGCAATATCATGACCCAATGCGATAATTGCAAAATTGAAATTGTTGCTGAAGATGTGGTTGTTTTCTGTGAAGGGCTGTGTGAGGATCAACGATATTATCATGCCCGATGTGTAGGATTATCCTACGACGACGGTTGCGCTTGCTTGCACGAGAATATTTTCTGGATGTGTGACTCGTGCAGAGATTCCATCAAACGTGATCGTTTCCGAAAATCGTTTGCCGAGAAGCAAGATTGTGCTACGAAGCGAGAAGGATATGCAACGAAGAATGAAGTCGACTGCCTGAAAAATGAAGTGAACCGAATCAATGCAGTAGTATCGCAAATGATGGAAAAGTTTTCCACAACGCCGGAAATGCCCGCAGATCTGTCTCCCGTAGAACAAATACCTACGTGTAGCTCGCTGTTGTCTTCGACGAAGCTTAATACCAGCGCTCCTGCAGTAAAATCTCCTAACAGTTCTAATCTGCAATTGCACGTTTCTAATATTGCGCCGGATGTTACTGAGGATGAAGTAAGGGAGATGATACACCAGTCTATTGGTGCTTCGGACGTTTACGTAAAGCGCTTGATATCTTCATGGATGGACATATCTACGCTCAGCTACGTGTCGTTTAAAGTTATCGTCGATGCAAAGTTCCGTGGATCCGCCTTCAGAGTCTCGAACTGGCCAAATGGAGTGCGTTGCCGTGAGTTTCGGGATGTAATCAATCCGGTTTGGCGACCTTCGACCCGCACACTGCAACTGTAACCGTAGTCATCTCTTCGACATTTTAACAGCTAAATTGATGTTTTGTTTTCCTGCAATTCATGATGGTATATTTTGTATTTCAACGTGTATGAAAAATCTGTCATTAATTTAAGAAACAGTCTGTGTGATCAAATTGGTCAAAGATGAAGTTTAATAAATAAATTTGAGCCATGGGCTCAGAAGAGGGTCAGTGCAACTGACGAAAGTGCCGGGGCTGGGATCGAACCCATGACCATCTGCTTATGAAGCAAACATGTAGTCACTACGCCACGGGATCCGGCACTCGGTAGGAATTCCTTCAACAATTTATGGATGAATTTCTGGGGGAATCTCTAAAGGAGCACTGGGAGAAATTTCTAAAAAAAACGCCTGAGAAATTCCCCGAGGGATTTCTAGAGAAATCTCTAGAGGAATTCCTGGAGAAATCCTCGAACGAATTTCTGAAGAGATCCCTGGAAAAATCACTACAAAAGTTCCTGGAGGAGTTTTTAGTGTAAGTCCTGGAGGAATGCCTGTAGCAACTCCTGGAGGGAATACTGGAGGATTTCCTGGAGTAATTCCTAGAAGAATTCCCGAAGAAACTCGTGGATGAATCTTTTAGGGAATACGTATAGGAATACCAGAAATAATTCCTTAAGAAATTGCAGATGGAGTTCTTGAACAAATTCGGGAGGAATCCTTAGAAGAGTTTCTGAAGAAACTCCAGAAGGAAACCCGGAAGAAATTTCAAGAGGAATTACTAAGGGAATCCCTAAGCAGTTTCTGGAGGAAGTACTGAATCAATTCCTAGAAAAGTTTCTGAAAAAAAAATACAAAGAGGAATTTCTGGAGGAACCCTAAAAAGAGTTCGTGGGAGAATCTTTGGAGGATTTTTAAAATAAGTTGTTCCTGAAAGAATCACAGAAAGAAGTCCCGAGTTGAGCCGTGCAAAAATTCTTGGAGGAATCCCTGAAGGATATTCTAAAAGAATACCCGTAGAGATTAACGGAGGAATCTTTAGAAATACTCCTGGAGGAATCTCTAGAAAAATTCCTGGAGGAATTTCTGGAGAAATCTCTATACGCATTTCTGAATTAATCCTTGGATGAATTTTTAGGGGAATCACTGCAACAATTCTAAGAGGATCCCTGGAATAATTCATAGAAAAATCGCAGTACAAATTTTTGAAGAAATTGCAGATGGAATCTTTGGAGAAATCCTGAAGGAATTCTAAGAAGAGTTCGTGGATGAACTCCTTGGGGAATCCCAGTAGAAGTTCCTAAAGAAACCCTAGAAGAAATCCTAGGGAATTTCTAAACAGTTCCTGTAGGAAGTATTGAATTATTTTTTGGAGGAGTTCCTGGAATTCAGAAGAACTCCTGAAGGAATTCTAAAAAGTGTTCCTTCAAAGGATTTTTTAAATAATTCCTGGAGTTGTTTCTGAAAGAAACACAGAAGATATTCCCGGGTGAATCCTTGGAGGAATGCTTGAAAAAAAAACCTGGAGGAATCTCGGAAGCAATCCCGTGATGAATTCCTTAGGACATGGTTTCCCAAACTGTGGGTCGCGATCCCCCAGGGGGGTCGCCAGTCTTCATCCAGGGGGTCGCGAGGGACAATACAATATTTTACTGTAACAGACAACAAATGAGGGAATTTCTATGGGGGGTCGCGAAAACTACGTCTGGTAGCAAAAGGGGGTCGCGCGACCTGAAAGTTTGGGAACCTATGCCTTAGGAAATCCCAGGAAAGCTTTCTTAACAAATTTTTGAAAGATTTTCTGTAGGAAAAAAAATGAAGGCATCCATGTCTGCAATAATTTGTGGACAAATTATTGTTGGAATCTTTGGATGGACTCCCAAAAGAATGTTTTGTACAATGATTTAAGGCCGCACGGGACGACGTGTAATTTTCTCTATCTTCCCTCTCTTTCTAACAATTTGCCTCGCGATTTTGAAGAAGCAAATATCAATTTCCACTGCACTGACATAGCTGAAACTTTAGTCGATTGTGCACCACAAGTGAGCAAATGAACGATCAAATTTTTAGTCAATAATATGAAGTAGAAGTTGAGATTTGCATCTTACTAGCAACAGAGCAATGGCGGACGTTTCAACCACCGTCCCGTCCGGCCTTAAGGAAATCCTGGAAATTCCTGGAGGAATCATCGAGGAGGAAAAGCACTGGAACAATCACTGAAGGAACTATATCCCAGGTATCCCAGGAGAAATTCCCGGAGGAATGCCTGGTGATACCCATACAGGAGTTCTTGAAAAACTCTCTGGAGCAATTCATGCTAGAATCACTGAAGGAAGCTATGAGAAATTCCTGAAGGAATTCATCGATGTATCCTTGCAGAAGTATCTGTAAAAAAACTGAAGGAATCGTGGGAGAAATTATTGAAGCATTTCTTGGGACAAACCCTAAAAAAACAATCTGAACCCCGCAAGATGTCCATGGAAGAATTCACGAAAGAGAAACTCTGGACATGTCCCTCGAAGAATTTCTGAAAGAATTCTTGGAGAAGTTCCTGAATAAATGTCTTAAGGAATTTCTGGAGATGTCCCTGAAAGAATTCGTAAAGAAATCCCAGGTATTATTCTCTTAGCATGACGTTTGTTTGAATTGAATACAAGTAAAAATTTGTATAGCAGTAGCACATAACTGCACTCTATAGCAGCATATAATTCTACAAAGTCCTTCTTTTTTCCTTCCGGAAACTTGGCATGCTGTTTTTGTATTCCATGAATAAACATCACAAAATTTAACCATTCAACCAAGCTTGTTATTTGGTTAAATTCTATGATAAGATTGAAGTAGATCTGTTGGAGAAATACTTGGCGAAATTTCCTGTGATTCTCAAGAAAAAAAAAATGATAATTGTGGATAAAAACCTCAATTATTAGAATAGTCTAGAGAGTTCATTTTTTTAAAGTATTTTTTCCGGAACTCTTGAATTTATTGATAATCTTTGGGACGACTCGAATTTAAAAAAAAAACTGGGAAGGGGGGGGGGGGTGAGCACGGCCCTTGCCAACCAACCTATCCTAAAAATGACTGATAATTCTCAGGTCATTTTGACAAGTGTAACATGAGCATGAAAAGGACGACAACAAGGTCGGTAAAGTAGTAGATATCTTGTTTTGTCTTCTTCGTGCATGTGTGTGATCTGTCAAAATAATTTGAGAATTGTCAATCATTTTGAGGTTCGTTGGAGCAATAAAGACTGCATAGTGACTGCAATCCTTTTAGAAGTCTCCCTAAAACTGACATGTCAGCCAGGTTAGGTATGGTGGTGTTATAAATAATTATAGGATCAAAGGGGTTCAGTCTACGGTAGTAGGAATTCTGCTATGATCCTCAAGCAAATCCTGCGAAAAATCATGTGGTATTCTAGTGACGAACACTGACTTGACTTTGATGAACATTCGGTAAGAATCTAATGGTGAATTTGGTAAGGGTTTCTAGGATCTGCGTTTTGATGAGAAACTGCGTTCAGACTTCGGTTGTACAGTATGACCCATAAAAAATGCGACTGTTTTCATAAACCTTTTGGATAATATAGTAGAGACACTAATCTGATAATGGCAAAGGAACATTAATAGATTTAATACACATACAGACACATACATTTGGAAATAAAACATTGATCATATGGATTTTTAAGTGTAACGATCAAGCGATTGGCGATAAAATAGACAACCCTAATCGAGCGAAGAGTAAGAGAGTAAGCAGCGAGAGTGAAATGAGAGGATAGCTTAGAGAATAGAACTGTATAAAGAAATAGGTAAAATATACTGCCATTCGCTTTCTAGACTTCAAACTGACAAGTATTCATTACCCCTTTCATTACCTCAGCTAATACCGAAACTCTGCAAGTTATATTAACTGTCAGCGAGGATAAAGTTTAATTAGTTTAGTTTAGTTTAGTTAAGCGATTTAGTGAGTTACCGTGAAAGCGCGCAGAAATTTTTTTAATTCGGTGCAAATATTGAAATCGAGTTCGTATTTGTGGTGAGCATGCTGAAGAACAAAACATTTTGGCTTGCCTTTTGGTGCATTGGTAGATAGAGCAAATTTTTTATTTTTACGATGATATAGTGATTTGGCCAGCATTTATGCAAAATTCCTTATTTAAAAGTTTATAGCACATCGATGTTGGCCTATAAAGGTTATTAAATTTATAGAGAAAAGCAAAGTGCTGTCGACGCCATTTTGCGAGCGTCTTTTGTTCGAGCATCTTATTGTGTGGAGAAGTTTTTTTTATCATCGAGCTCAACGACCTTTTTTCATACCAGCAGTGTTCTACAGTGAAAGAGAAATTGAAATAAATATTCGAATGAAGATATATTGTAAAAAGCATGGTGATCAGAATTAACAATGATAAGCCATTTGAATTTGCGTTTCCTGTAACGTTCAAGCGATAGGCGGTAAAATAGCCAACCACAATCGAACGAAGAGTGAGAGTGAAATGAAAGGATAGCTTAGAGAATAGAACTGTATACAGAAGTAGATTAAATTTATTGCTATTCGTTGTTAGACTTCAAACTGACAAGTAAGTCTTTTTCATTGCCTCCGCTAATACCAAAAGTCTGCATGTTATATTAGGCAGATACAAATTTAATTTTGACTTTTTGTCTATTGTCTAAAGAATTCCAAAACAAACTTCCGGAAGAATTCCAGAAGAATCCCTGGAGTATCTCTTGTTACATTAGTTCTTTAAGGAATTCAGATAGGATTTTCTGGATGAATCTCAGAACAACACACTGAAAATTTTTCAGAAGGAACTCATGAAGTAATTCCGTAAAAAGTTCCTGTTGTTCATGGAGGAATCCTGCAAGAGTTTCTTGGAGAAGTCTAGAAGGTTTTTCTGGATAAAACTCAGAAAGAATTCTAAAAGAAATCCGAGAAGGAAGTCCTAGAGAAATCACAGAATGAATATCTAAAACAATCCAGGATTGTGTCCCAAAAAGTACTCCAAGAGTACTTTTCCTGGATGATGGATGAAAGAATTCCTGAACAAATCTTAAAATGACACCGCCATTATTATTTATGATCGAGTTCACTATTGAATGTCAAAAGTTCCCGTTTGCGCCAGCAAAACAAATGGAAACCGGAATTAAACGAATAATAAACGTTCAAAAGTGAAACCGTTCATAAACAAGAATGGGGGTGAGAATCCCGGAATGATTTCCAGGGCGAATCACAGAAAGAATTCCTGGAGAAATTCCAGATGAAACTCCTGGAGGAATTTCATTTGGAACTCTTGAAAGAATTCCGGAAGAAATTCCAGGAGGATTCTCCGAAGGAACGCTTAATGGAATCGCAGAAGAAAATCCTGCAAGAAGACCTGAAGAGAAACTTATAAAGAGATCTCAGAAAGGTCTCCTGGTTGATCCCAGTAGAAAATTCTGATGCAATTCCGGGCTGAATTCCTAGAGGAATCGTAGAATCCCAGCAGGAGCTTTTAGAGGAATCATAGAACTCCTGGAATAATATCAGAAAGAGCTCCTGGCGATATTCTCAAAAACGAGAATGCCAAAAGAAAATTTTTGAAAAATATCCCAGTAATAAGTTCTTCAGAAATCCCAGGTTTCTTCCGGAATTTTTATCTGAGATTCCTTGAAGAGCTCCTTCTGCGATTCATTTAGAGATTCTTCTTGGAATTCCGAAATACTTTCAAAGAATCATCCAGGAGTTGTTTTAGTGTTTCCTCCAGGAGCTCCTAATGAGATTCATCCAGGAGCTCATTATTGTTTACGTAATTTCTCCTACAGTTTCTTCTGAGATTTCTTACGGTGTTTATTCATGGATTAATATAGAAGATCCTTCTGGGGTTTCTTCACGAAATATTTGCAGGATCCGTTCAAGAACTTCTTCTGGGGTTCCCCCAGAAACTAATTCCGGCATGAATTAGTTTCCATGAAAATCTTCTGAATTTTCTCAAGGATTTCGTTCTGGGATTTTTATCCAGGAAATCTTTCTGACATTCTTTTTTTTATCTGTATTAACGAGATTTTTAGCCCTAGGCTAGTTCATCTCGGGGCCCACGCTTTACTTCCCTTCCGAAGGAAGAACTCACATTTTGTGAATTTTGTCGGGAGTGGGTTTCGATCCCAGGTCCTCGGCGTGATAGTCAAGTGTTCTAACCATCTCACCAGGTCCGCTCCACAGTTTCTGACATTCTATTTAGAAATCTTATTGGATTCCTTGAGCTGAAGATATGACGAAGCCACACCTCAAATTTGCAAGAGCACAAATCTTAGGAACTGAAAGTCAGTTTGTGCTGAAAAGTTGATCGATCGGTCACCTCCAGCGGGCAACCAATCGATCATCTTTTCAGCGCAAACCGACTTTCGATTCATCCGATTTGTGCTCTGGAAAATTCGAGGTGTGATTTCGTCATATCTTCACCTTAAAAGCATTTCCTGGGCCTTCTCCAGGTGTAACTTCTGTCATTTCCGCAGACTATTCTGCAATTCCTTCATCATTACCTCCAAGTGTTTTTTTACGGATTTCTTCCATGAAATTTTTATTTAATTACTGCAGGGCTTCCTTGAGAAATTCCTCCAACAATTTCTTCAGCTGTTTTGCAAGGAATTCCTCCTGGGTTTGTTTCAATAGACATGCCAATAGTTCTATCAAGAAATTCCTTCTTATAATCAAAGAAAGAAACTTCTGAAGACATTTCAAATTGAGGAATCTTTGAAACAACTACTAAAGAAATTCGTGGAGGAATCTTGGAAGGAATTTATGAAGCCCTGGTGGAGCCCCTGAAGGAAACCCTAAAGGAACCACTTTAAGAATCTCAAAAAAAAAATAACAATAATGAAACTCCTTGAAGAATACCAGATAGAACTTCAGAATATATTCTGAAGAAACGCCAGAAAAAATATTAAGTTTTTCCGAAATCACAATTAAAATTCCTGGGAAGCATAACGAGATTTTCCGGAACGATTTCGATGAGGTTTCCCAAATAATTTTGATAAAAATAATCCTTTCAAGATTATTCCGAATATCCCATCTAAAGTACTCCTCCCCTCCAGAAATCCTCCTACCATAATTGAAGATATTTTACAAATTATATATAACTGACTCATTTTAATTGAAACGAATAAGTGAAATGGGTCACGACTTCAACTCTTTGTCTCTCTCAAAAATGTAAAAGTCCTATGCAAACGATTGGTATAATTTGAGCATTCTCAATAACATGGCAGTAAGGGACCACCCCACAATGCTTTACACCTAATGGTTAATGCTCCACTGCTGCTGTGATCCCGGTTGTAAATTACCATCTGTGAAATTTCCATTACCTCACGTTCCCATTTGATCACGGCCTTTCACGGATGTGTTATGATGATTCGATGTAGACGAGTAGTGGTGAGTGAATGGTATCGCGAATGGTATCAGGTTACCTATCGGCCGACGACGGAAACAACTCAGCGGCAATCATAGGTTATGTGTCTGCCTGCAGCACAGTCCTCAGTACTGCAATTCTGCTGGTGATCAAACGGCCTTGATGTTATGTCGATCAATAATTGATCGTGTGATGCTTTTTGTAGATGTTTGATCGCACTGATTTTAAAATACAGAAAAAATATAAAAAAACGAAAAATAAGATAAACTTGTAATTTTTTTACAAGTTAGTCTCTCAGTCCGAGCTCATACAGTTGAAGCGGTGAACACTTGAACAATGCTGGGTGAGTCTACACAGTTCAAAATTGTTACATCAAGTTCTATGTCACCAAATCATCTCCATCGTTTTCAACACAATTCTCTATTGGATTGTAAAATCACAGGTTGTCTGCAGTATGGAGTTTGCTTACAACTTTGCGTGCAAGAAATTATTATATGGAAAAACAAATGAGATGAAATGAAGATTTAAATAAAAAAAAATTGGAAAACGTTTGAACCAATTAAAAAAATTGAGAAAGAAACGAAATACGATTAGATTGCCAAGTCTTAAAGTAGTGATCGAAAATGGCGAAATTGGATTTTGGCCCACCATTTTGCATTTTCGGTCATCATTATTTGAAAAACAATAAATATGTTCCACATCTGCTAGGTTGATTATTTGTTTTGTTTTTTTTTTATAAAATTTGTTACTCTAACTTTGTCAAGATGACCCTATAATTTCGGAAAGCAGTGACATGACTCTAGTTACACCAACCGTTGATGCTGGCGGACTCGTACCACCGAGAGAGCCAGGGGAATTGAAACAGATTCAATTTGAAACATCCGGTCATGGAGAGCTCCGCGCCATGGCGCCGCATGATCAAGCAAACCCAACGCGATGGGTGGCACCGCACTGTGAGCTCATGACGAGGTGACAATGTTTCTGTAAAGTGCCATTTCCTGCAGCTACGCTGGTCGCATGGTCTGCAATTAGCTACACTCGCACGGGTGAAGGTCGCGTGCGTGCATAGCTGGCGGGCGGGATCTACGCATTCAGGGTGAAATGAGGCGTAACCCTAGGAGGCCAAGGTCCTCTCAGCTGACTGGCTGAGGCATACACGACACGCAAATTTTCCAACCGATTTGTGCTGGCAGGTGTGCGAAATGATCTGGCCAGAAAAATGTAATAAGCGATCGTTGTTGGAGTGATCACGTGAAGATAATTTGGCAAAATGAAAGTGAAATGACGCGAGGCAAAGAAGGTATGAGTAACACATTTTCGACGGATTATGGTTCCTATTAGTGACGGAGCAGTGCCTTTCATCAACTAAATTATAGAAAATGCTCGACGATTGGTGCCAGTGGATGGGTACTGAAATAATAAATTGCTTCATTGAGTTGATTAACCGCGTTACGAAGGGTTTATTTCTTTTTCGGAGAGGTAAGTGAGATTTACGTTATGAAATTGGAAGCAGATGAAAGCTCCAAAACATTTTACTAATTTTTTGCAAAGGGTATTAACATGGAAAAGTTGTGATAATATCTTAATTATTTTGATTGCGTTTTGAAATTAATTGACTGAACCATTCTTGCACTGTTTCTATATGATTTCCGTCGTAATGGTACACCAACCAATTAGGTGTTGAACTTATGGATAACGTGGGGGGATTAACGGAAAACTTTCATTGAAATTTCTGCTAATCTGGGTCTTTTCAATATTTAGATACCGTTTGCAAATGCCTGATTAATGATTTATGCAGCACATATACGTTGCAACATTTCTTTTGTCCAAATCTCGACATTTTAACATTTATCTAACCACAAGAAGATCCAATCAGCTCGCGCGCTCGCCGCTAGCTACACTTTACAAGGCAAAAATGCCACCTTAATCGATCCGTAAATGGCGACATCGTGTGATTGGTTCGTTTCATATTTGTACTAATGATGACGAGACTATTTAAAAAGCAAATGCAGAATCGAATTCGCATAATTACACTCTTCGACCACCGTGGCTTCTTGATGTCCACTGCTATGATGAGATGGCCGGCCACTATAGGCATGTTTTTCTGCTGTCTGTCCAAGGTAGCCAGAAGATGAAAAAACCTATTTAACGGTACAAGTTGTTCTTAATGAATGCAACTCAATGGCGATGGCGACGATGATGCCGCCAAAGCTGTTAATCGAAATGCTAAAGCGAGAAAAAAAAACTATACTAACATATTGATGAAATTCTCTGAAGAACTGGCTTGACGACCAAAAGGGTCACACCATCGCCCGGAGGCACTGCAAGATAAACCAAAAGTCACGATCTCTTCAGTCAGCGCCAGAGCGAGGAATCCACTGTGGGATGGACATGGAAAAAGTTCGTCAAAACTAGACCACCTCACAGAGAAAATCTCTTTTTTTTTTGTAAGAGCAAAACAACAAGAACAGTAGTTGTCAAATTAGAACTCGATGGTCGAATTGTACTTGTATATTTTGATATGTTTTAAATATTGCGTAAACATTTTTCATGACCGAAAAGGTCAATTTGCGTCTTCAGTTTTGATTCTGGCTTTACTTCTGAGAAGAGCCTAGCAAACAATCATTGAACAATAAAAAAAATCAAAACGGTTTTTGTGATTCTTAAAAAATCTCAAAATATTGAAAGGACGAAAACAAATTTATCAACTTTTGACTCCATTTGCCTTCTTATTTATTTTCATAACCCCCTGCAGCCGATGAATAGAAATACACTAGAACTCCAATGGCGCTGTAGTCACTTATCCTATCAAATTAAATTTATAACTTATATTGTAATTATTGATTGTTTTAAGTGTCCAGCTTGAAGAGAATGTTTTGTCTTGGTAAACAAAATTTATTTGACACTTGTAGTACCGCTACTGGCGCTGTAAGGACGTGGCAAACTAGATGTTAGTCACACGAACAGTCGCGACATTGGACTTCTGTGGCTAGTTATTATACTAGCCGATGAGAGTTCTCGGACATCAAAGAAAAATAATATTTGTGTTGGGCTTATTTAACTACTAAAACATAAAAATCAATTATCTCAAAACAGTTTTTTTAAACTTCTTCTAGTTTTTGAAAGTGGACATGTAATACATGACGATGATGAACCTGGGCTTGTTAGTGGAATACCAGTAAGTAAAAAGAAAATCGTGTTAAGTACTGTTCCTTTTTATTCCAGTACGAATTTGCATCATTTGACAGGATTTTCTTTTTACTTTCATATAATACAGTTTATCGCACTGTGGGTCAAGATGGAGAAATGACGGACAAAATAGTTATATTCGTTTAAAAAAAGTGGATTTTTTGAAATTTGTGGGCATTTCAAAAAAATGTTTCGACTCGAATAAATGAGAGTTAACCCAGTTTTGATATTCCTAGACGAACAGTTGAAAAGGGCCTATATGTTTTTTGCGTTGCGTGGTAACGGAGTAATTCGTAGATTGCATACTGAAAGTTGTCATGTTGAAACTTTAATACTCCTATTCGAATTGCTTATGGAATGCTATTTGAGAAGGAATAGCTATCCAATCAGAGGTTGAAGTGAAAAGACATGAAAACTTCCATTGCCGGCCACGCCCATCTTTTCCGTTACGAGGAAAGGAAAGGATGTAATTATATGACACCTACTTTAAGAAGGGTCAGCGACTCACCGATGCCCCATAGGTGTCAAGGAGTTGGATATTTGGAATGTGTTGATTTGGGATTCACTATAAGCGAGTTATGCGGCAAGATTCAGATTGTAGAAGTGTATTTGAATCGATCATGTAGATGTATTGGTGTGAGTGTAAGTGTTTTGGTATATTTAAACACTAACGTTGGGAGTGACGGAGCTAAGAGGTTTTGTCACTCCATGGGCCTTTTTGCATCAGGGATGGGGTACAGGCATTTACACTGTGTCCTGGCTAACAAGCTTAGGCTTAAGCGCCATTGCTTGCTCTCTGAAACGATAGAAAACACATTATGAGGATGGGAAGGGATGATATCTATTTTCGAGATGCCAGCGACTCACCGACGCTCTCGTAAATAGAAAGGAGATGAGATTTTGGTACGTGAAAGGTCGGGATTAAGTAATGGGACTGGATTGTTATGAAATTATATATGTAGTTTGATAAATTAAATGAAAGAAGACAATAAATTATATACACTAAATATCTCTAACCATCCGCGCACATAATCAGTCGTCGAAGTCATCGGATGACTCAAGAATCAAAATGCTTCAAATGTAATTCAAAGGCTACCAAGAGCATTCACTTCTTCCGCGCTTCGCCGTCGCCTTCGTTTGACGCTAGGCCAAAAAGGGCGAGGATCAGGAAAATGTTTCCCGATTCGCGATTCGGAATGGTTTTTGTACGGTTCAATACGTCCTCGTCACTGCTGTGTTTATATGTAGAAATAGAAACCATAAGTTTGAAGTTATTTCTTATAAACAAGCAAACGTCAAACATATTTCAATATACACGAACATGAATCAACTCTGAACTAATCCAGTACCAATTGACATCGTCGTGGATCGGTGTGTGGCATCTAAAGTAATTGAGTAAGTTAATGAAAATTAAATAAAAAAAAATGATTCACAAAAGAAATTTGTCGTTGATGTCGATCGAATTAATCATATTAACAATTAAAACTTCTATTTCAAGAAGTAAGATTTCCTCTGAAATTCCAGGTTTTGCTTATTTTGAGTCAATCAAACTATGGCTGCTCTTGAAACTTACCCGTCTCTGTTAGAACCTACAATATCCACATCAGTCAACCTGGTGGCTCACCCCGGCACCAAACTAATATTTACCAAGAACGAATGCTCATCACCAATTCCATGTTGGCCAACCAACGGTTCCGGCAAGGGTTCCAGTGCATTTTCCACACTCGAAATCATTATCATTTGGGGCAAACACGCCAGCTGTTTTCAACTTGCTCCTTTTGCCTAAGTTGACGGTCCATGTTGATCAGCTCACTCCTGGAAAACTCCGATTTGGGAAACATCGCTCAGTAGCTACTTTTTGCGTCTTCTTGTTCACTTTTCATGCACTTTGCGACTGCTCCAAACTGTTTTTCACGAAAAACTCACAATCCATTGAAAAAGCGTGACAGCACAAACGCAACCATCCGCCCACGCAGCCTGCTGAGAACTCTGAAAAGGGCCTATCTGCTTTTTGTAAACAAACATGTTTCTGTCTCATTTTGATAAGGGTGTTGATGTGCGTGGGTGGATGCAGATGGGCCCTGCAGAAACATGTTTGTTTACAAAAAGCAGAAAGGCCCTTTTCAAATGTTCGTCTAGATTCGCATCTAGCCAACTAATTACCATGTGTCAATTAATCAGATTATGCTAAGGCAGCGTCCATTTATTACGTAACGCAAAATCGACATTTTTTGAGCCCCTCCCTCCTCCGTAACACTTTTTTGTATGAAAATCCTAACATTTTTGTATGGGCCGTAACGCTCGGCTCTACTCCCCCTCCTCCTAGAGCGTTACGTAATTTGTGGACGGTGCCTAAGACGCCACTTTGTGTGGTTTCAAGGTAGTGCAATTAGTGTCACCAAGCATTTAGACGCATCGTGCTGAAGAACGCGGGTTCGATTCCCGCCGCATCTGTCACGAATAGTTTCGGCTGTGCTTCTAGGCGTTGCATATTAACCCTCTAATACCCAAATTTTTGATTTTGATCTAAATATCATTTTTCGTCATCTAAAATCGATTTAAACATGTTTTGGAAGATGATTCTTTTTAATTCTCGATTTCGTGAATTTCAGTTTTTGATTTTTCTAATTTTTATTTTTGAACATCCCCACACTTTTATATTTTTCCTGGAAGCCAATTTGCGGAACGGATTTTTTGAGATGAAAACATTTTGAGATTTTATGATTATTGTAGAAATATTATTATTTTAAATTTTTTTCACAGAAAATTTTATTTTCCGTGTAATTTTAAGGAAAATAATTTTAGAGTGTATTCGATTCCCTTAAACTATTAAACAAGGATGGAATGATTTGAGAAAAATTTAAAATATGTTAATTGTAGCGATTCAATACAAAATAAACAATGACTTCTAAAAGGTGACTAAAACATCAATTTTTCAATGATTTTTAAAAAATGTAAATACGCTTTCAAATACACCAAAAACCATTTTGAGATATACAGAACAGTCCTAAATATCAGCCAAAAATATTAAAAAAATGATTTTCCACGAAACAAAAATTACAAAAATGCTCAAACTATACCCCGTCTAAAGGCGGGATTGGGTATTAGAGGGTTAATCTGTATTGTCTAGTGTTGTGCTTCCTTTAAAGATCGAATAGCTCACTGGAAGCATTGAACGTGTCGGTGTGTTTAATCAAAGTGAAGTGGATGTGTCAAGCTGGTCCTAAGGGACCGTTCATAAACTACGTAGACTTTTGGCGACAACCAGGCGTCCCGGAAAACTGAAAAGGGTGAGCCTCAAAATGTCGACCCGTCCCGGATTGAACGGAACAGGGAGTTGTGACCATTGGTAGGTTAGGGCAGGTCAGTGGGAGGACGCCTCGAGGACTATTGTGGCGCGGAAGAAGGGAAAAAAGAAGGCAAAGGATGAGCAGGAGCGTTAGGGTGTAACTAATGGCGGTTAGACCACAGCTATCGTTGACTTGATGAGAGGGTCACAGAAGGTGACCCTTCCCAGCGGCTAAGGAGACTCTGTATTAGGACCTCACATCTCAAGGGTCGGCACGCTTATCCTTGCTGTTTCGCGAATTCAGGAAAGCACTTGATATTGCCTTTTCACACTCCTGCATATTTCTCCAAACTTTGTGCACTTTTTATCTTCTAGCTATCTACCATCTTCACCCTTCCTCTTTCCACCCACTTTCTTATTCTAATCTTATCTTCTCTCTGTGGGCGGCCAGGACATCCGAGAACTACAATACCCCGGGAATAAAGCGATATTATCACGAAACCGAACACGAATTAGTACGGAGCTATTAAAGTGCGGAAATCAACTTGTCTTCTTTAATTCATGGTCATTCTTATATACATACATATAAAGGTGTATAGATCTTAAAACGTAATAATAGAAATGTCATTCTTTTAGTGTTATATGGACAGGGGTGTACTCGCGTATATTTGGCAATAGGGTCGTCTACGCCAACACTCTCGTCGGGGTCCCTTTCTCCACCGATCCTCTCTTTCCTCGTCCTTCTTCTTCTTCCATGTCCATTGCGAGCTTTGCCACCCAATCGAACCGGGATGTCTGCGACTACTGAAGACCGGGCCTCCAGTTGGTCCTCGGCCTGGTGTAGCGAATTGCCAGATCTTCATCTGCCCAAGTCTTTGCCGGATATCGTCACGGCGGAGGGTGACTCATATTAGGGTTAGGATAGAGGTGAACCCTTGTGATAAAACCACGGGGTTCTGTGTGAGGGGGGAGGGGTTTCAGGTATTAAACAATTCGTTGAATTATCAAGATTCGGGGTTTACCTGGGTCCTTGGAATCCTACACACACACACACACACACACACACACTCACACACTTGATTCTTATTTTGGCTCAAAGAACAGCGAGCACTTCCAACTATACTGTTGGGGATTACTGGGACAGCTGACCTTCCTTATCTTCCCGATCAATCCAGAATCTACTCAAACATGGCCTCCATTCGCTCTCAATGCTGGCTACCAACATCATGCTTAACCCTTTGAAGCCGAATTGTTTCGCCGTTGCTGTCGCAACCTCGCTGGTCTGGAACATGGTTGTTATACTCGATTTCATCGCCGGGGTCATATATGACCCCTCCGGCTTCAAAGGGTTAAGCCTTCAGTACACGCTTTGACAAGTGTGCAAACTTTTCCGCCCGCATCATCCAACAGCAAAGCATACGCTTGACATTTCCGATGTTTTGTCAATGTTAAGACCACTGTTGGCCTGTTGAACTGTGCGTGCGGAAAAGTTTGCACACTTGGCAAAGCGTTGAAGGCTTTACATGCGGAGTCCTCTGGTGAGTGAAGTTGCAGGGTATTGGTAGCTGCTATTGTTGGCTGCGTGCTTTTCGGGTAACCAGAGACATGAAGTGGAAACACACAACACAAACACTTTCCTGAATTTTATTTAACAAACTGACAAATACTACTCTAGACCGTGACTCCCAAAAACCTGCTGAGTAAGTACTACGAACCGTTACGAGGGACACCAAACCTAAGAGACGTAGGAGGGTAGGTGCCAAATGCGAGAAGGGTGACGCGCTCGTCATCAAGACTGAAGAGCCTAAGTACTCGGAAGTCTTCGATGCGCTGACGCCAAGCTCGTGGATCTGGGAACCGACGTACGCAGTATTAGACGTACTCGTGCAGGTGACATTGTGCTCATCTACCAGCAGAGCGATTCCAAGCAACAGCATCAAAATTAAGGAAATTTTTTAATTCATGATTTTCTATTGAACTGAAACTTTGCACAGTTTTTCAGTTCCATCTCAATCGCCATTTTTCGATATCAAATTTTTATTTTGAATCACGACTAACTTTTCGAAAGGGTGTATGTGAAAATGGTTCAATAATATTCAAAAATCTGTACAGCCAAAATGGTTCGTTCGTTTGCTTTGAATTTTTCAGCAAAGTTAGATTACTAAATGGTGATTCCTATGAAAATATACACTGTGAAAAAAACATCTTTTTTAACATTAAAAATATCATTTTTGTCACAAAAACTCAAATATCTCAAAACCCTATCTTTTTACCAACGCAATTTTTTTAGGGAAGACGGTCCATTGTATTAGCAATCTACCATAAAAATTTGGTGATGGTAAACTAATAAACAAAAAAGTTATAACATTTCAAACATTTCACAATTTTCACATTTGGTAAATATTTTTTTCTGTGTAAATTATTTCGGTCAGAAATCGCAGTTTGATGCTGATTTTATTGTTCAGCAAAGTTAGATAACTAAATGGTGATTCCTAAGAAAATATACACTGTGAAAAAAAATCTTTTTTAACATTAAAAAATATCATTTTTGTCACAAAAACTCAAATATTTCAAAACCCTATCTTTTTACCAACGCAATTTTTTTAGGGAAAACGGTCCATTGTATTAGCAATCTACCATAAAAATTTGGTGATGATAAACTAATAAACAAAAAAGTTATAACATTTCAAACATTTCACAATTTTCACATTTGGTAAATATTTTTTTCTGTGTAAATTATTTCGGTCAGAAATCGCAGTTTGATGCTGATTTTATTGTTCAGCAAAGTTAGATAACTAAATGGTGATTCCTAAGAAAATATACACTGTGAAAAAAAATCTTTTTTAACATTAAAAAATATCATTTTTGTCACAAAAACTCAAATATCTCAAAACCCTATCTTTTTACCAACGCAATTTTTTTAGGGAAGACGGTCCATTGTATTAGCAATCTACCATAAAAATTTGGTGATGGTAAACTAATAAACAAAAAAGTTATAACATTTCAAACATTTCACAATTTTCACATTTGGTAAATATTTTTTTCTGTGTAAATTATTTCGGTCAGAAATCGCAGTTTGATGCTGATTTTATTGTTCAGCAAAGTTAGATAACTAAATGGTGATTCCTAAGAAAATATACACTGTGAAAAAAAATCTTTTTTAACATTAAAAAATATCATTTTTGTCACAAAAACTCAAATATTTCAAAACCCTATCTTTTTACCAACGCAATTTTTTTAGGGAAAACGGTCCATTGTATTAGCAATCTACCATAAAAATTTGGTGATGATAAACTAATAAACAAAAAAGTTATGACAATTCAAACATTTCACAATTTTCACATTTAGTAATAATTTTTTTTAGTGTAAATTAGGCTAATACAAATTTCGATTTTCTCTTATGTCACCGCCCCCTCGGAAAATTTTGGTCGGAATTCAACATTTTGTGGGGGGCACAAATAAAATGTTCAAGAAAATCAACAAATTTAAGGTGTAATTCGAGTTCCACAGAAACTTTCTTAATAAATCCGATGAGTTTATCTATGTTGCCTAATTGTTTGGATATTTTTCCATCGAATACATTTATTATTTATCATCCTCCCCCTTAACGAGTCAACGAGCGCTGTGACAAAAGAAGAAAATGAGATTTGTTCCTGCCTTTATTTCGGCCGGAAATCGCAGCTTGATGCTGATTTTATTGTTAATGGCCTTGCGTGAGTAAAATAAGCTGTTTTTATTATGTATTATGTATATTATATGTACAGTAATGTTCCGATTTTATCACGCCCTCCGCGCCTTAGTAGTTTATTCATTATTTGCTGTTACATTTGAGGACAAGTGTTTTCCCTCTTCTTCAAAATGAATGTTGAAAGCGTGTTTTGCAACGTTAAAAATATTGAAATGGGTATAGATGTTGAAGTATATATCAAAGCATTTTTGAAAAGGGGCGTGATTAATTGTTTAAACTGATGTCGCTGATGGTACGGTGACATGACTCTCTGCACTTAGCACTTCTGGCAATTTCTCAGTTGTTGTCGTTTTCGAACTTCCTACGCCCTGCTTTACCGATGATATACAGATGGCTCGTTTGTCAAAGTCTAGACGGCAGGACGTGCAAATGCGTAAATTTGGATTCAATTTGGGCATAACCAGTCTCTTTCAGATTATCTATGGTGCTTTCGGTGAGATTTCGTAACTCCTTTGATCATTTTTTTTTTCATTAAACGGTCTACAAGAGAGAGTTGAGTTGAAGACCTTTGAGAAAGCGACTGTTCATGTTGTTCGTTAGATTATAATAAACAAAATCACTTATTAGTTTTAACTGACTAGTTTGGTGTTGTTTGCTTGGCTGAAGAAAAAATTTACTATTTAATATCCATAGCGGTAGTATTTTTTTTTTGCTTTTTCGTGAGCATTGTCATGGTATGTATACAGACAAACAAACGTAACACTGACGAAATTTTCATTGACCACGCCTTTAACGATCATTTTGAATCTTGGTTGTGGCTTTCATAACCAGAAGAGTGCCCATCATTTTTCTTTGCGTTTGACGTTTCACACTAGCGCCTTCTGATGACGATATTGCACATCGCAGTATTTCGTGAAACATTTCCACCAGGTGGGGGTAGTGTGAACTGGGCGATGGATTTTCACGTGGTAGGTAACTCTCATGCATTTGTTGTTGTTGAAGTTACTCGCATTCTTCCGATCATAAAGTCTGTTCTCTAAGAGGTATTTTTTTGAAGATAAACTAGACGTATACGCGTATATAAAACTTTTATTATACAGCTTTTGTCTTAAAAATAAATTTAATTCCATTTTTCTTATAATCAACAGCTTTTCAACACTATCAAGGGATTTTTTCACCAGTCACGTACAATAAAAAGTATGACACTCTCAATATTTTTGATCAAAACACTGGATCGCGTCTAAGTTTCAAATAGATACTATAGAAATTATGAATAATCAAACAAAAGTATCATGAAAACAACTTGTTTAATTCAGGCGGTAGCCTTTACAATAAAATCAGCATCAAAAAATAATTCTCAAAATAATTTACACAGAAAAAAAATTTTTTTTGTTACTAAATGTAAAAATTGTGAAATGTTTGAAATGTCATAACTTTTTTGTTTATCAGTTTACCATCACCAAAATTTTATGGTAGATAGCTGATATAAAGGGCCATTTCCCCTAAAAAATTAACGTTGGTAAAAAGATAGGGTTTTGAGATATTTGAGTTTTTGTGACAAAAATCATATTTTTTTTAAGTAAAAAAATAAATTTTTTACAGTGTATATTTTCTAAGGAATCATCATTTAGTTATCTAACTTTGCTGAAAAATTCATAACAATCGAAAAATCCGTTTTTGCTGTACAGCTTTTAGAATATTTTTGAGCTGTTTTAGCATACACCCTTCTGAAAAGTTAGTCGTGAGTGAATATGAAGGTTTGATATCGAAAAATGACGATTTAGATGAAATTGAAAAACTGTGCAAAGTTTCAGATATTTTTGAAATGGTCGCTCAGGATCGACTGACATGACTCCGTGGAATTCCTCAGCATCGAAAACCCGCCAACAGCAAGCACCCTACTGTGACAAAAAGATAGCGCCACAGTGACATAGGTAGTAGCTAAAGTAAAGATAGGTGAAATTTGAGGACATAGCCTCGCTCCCAGTGATGAGCAGCAAAAAAACTCCGCTCGAGAACCCGCAGGTGCAGAAGAAGGAAAAGAGGCCGCAGTTCGAAGAAGACGCCGCTCTACGCTCGTACCAAGCCAGTGAATCAAGTGAAGAGGAGTCCGAAGATTCGGAATCGGAGTCGGAAGAAGAGTTCGTCGCAGGAAGAACACTTCGGAATGCCATTCGAGGTAATCGTGCGTGGTCCAACGAAGGCCCAACTCAGCGGTTTCTGCCGAAGATGCTTTCGACATTCACGGGACGACTCGAGGAATGGCCGATATTCATCAGCGCCTACGAGACGTCCACAACAACGGCGTGTGGTTTTTCGAATGTCGAGAATCTGGTGCGACTTCAACAGTGTTTGAAGGGTCAAGCACTAGACGCGGTAAGAGGCAGGCTCATATTCCCGAGTTCAGAACCGCAAATAATTAAAAACTTGCGGATGCTGTACGGTAGTTGGTGAACATGCTACTGTCGAACGTGCGGAAGGCACCGTTTTCAAGAGCAAACAAGTTGGCATTCAGTTCGATGTCGTCGTTTACCGATCATTTGGAGGCGACAGGTCTGACAGTGCATCTCATCAACCCGATGCTCATCCAGGAGTTAACAGAGAACACAGCTGGAATGGGTGCGGTATCGGAGGAAGGCCCAGCTTGTGACGCTCCGTATATTGTCCAACTTTCTTTCGAGGATTGTCAAGGATACTAGCGAGAACAATTCGTATTGCGAGTCGACATCGCGTCGGATCAAGCGTTCCGAAAGAGGAAGTGAAGAAAGGAGCAAGAAGGATTTCTGCAAAAGCATAGTACCGAAGCCAGTGGAGTCGTCAACTAGGTTCCGAATCGGAAGAAGAAACCTTGCAGGATCTGCGGCCACTGCGATCATCATATCCGGAACTGCGAGATCTTCAAAAGAATGCGGTTGCCGGGAAGATGGGATGCGGTACGGAATGGTGTCCCGCCATTTGACCGAATGCCGTTTGGCTGAATGACGTTTGGCTGAATGCCATTTGGCCGAATGCCATCTGGCCGAATGGGTCGTTTGGCCGAATTATGATCAAAATAATTCAGAGGAAGTTTTTGACATTCTAACTACATACCAATATGATCATCAGAAATATTTCCATCTTTTATCCATAGGCTATTCTTTCTAGCTCTGACATTCAGGGGTGAGTTGGCGTGGAAACTGCTAGTATTTTATCAAAAATTTATCCTTCTTTGAATCATAGACTGTTCTTTCGAGTTATACTGTTGCGGGGAACAGTGGCATGGTCACTAATGTTTCGACCAAACGACATTCGGCCAATTGACCCTTGCGACCAAATGGCGTTCTGCTAAACGGTATTCGGCCAAATGGCGTTCGGCCAAATGACCCGCAATCGTATGGAATGGAGGATCTGCTATCTGTGTTTCAACGAACACGGAAGTGCACGCTGCAAGCTCAACAAGCGGTGCAACGTGCACCAGTGCAACGAACGCTGAATATCGAGCACGGTGCTTGCACTAACTGCAACGTGCACCTACATCGGCAGCCGATGATTTTCCGGATAATACCGATCACCTTGTTCAACGGGAAGTACAGCGTGCATAGGCGCCAACTTGTGACGTAGTTGGGGGGGCGAAGCTCTCCAAAATTGGTCTAAATTGAACTTTTTTCAGCTCAAAGCACTAGTTTTCACGTAAATATGCCTAAACTAGGTGAACTGCGTCGATATTTTCGGAATTTGATTGATTTTGAGAGGCCTCGCCCCCCCAACTACGTCACAAGTTGGCGCGTATGACAGCGTGGATACGATTGCGTTCCTGAATGAGGGGTCTTCATACACGCTACTGTAAAAGTCGCTGGCGATCGCGTTGTAAGTCCAAGGCGTAACGCAACAGCTCCGAGTGACCTGGACAGCGGGTGTATCCAGAGTAGAGGAGCTCTTCGTACCGGCAAGAGGATCGACACAGCGCTACCGCGTAAAAGCCGCCCATATGGTGGATAGTTTGAAGTTGCCGCAGCAAGCGGGCTCCATAGCAGAGGTCATCGAAGGACATTCTCACCTGCGAGGACTTCCAGTCTCTGAATTCTCGCGTGGAGTCCCTCAAATTATCATCGGCCTCAAGGACATCTGTCTCTAAGCTCCAAGATCGGCAAACCTGACGATCCGATCGCCGTCCGGTCAAAGCTAGGCTGGACCGTGGGCTGGACTATCTACGGCCCAACATGCACTGGCCGAGTCTAACTAGGCATAGTCGATCAGGCGCTGTCCATAAACTACGTACTTAGTCTCATTTTTGGTCATCTCAGAACCACACCCCCCCCCTCCCCCCTCGTAGACTTTTGTCCATGCAAAATTTTCGAAATTTGTATGGATCGTAGACTTTGGCTTCAGAAAGTAACAGTACTCCTTTGAAACAGGAGCAGCACGACATGCTGCGAAGCCATTGGAGGAGTCGATGATTTTCGTGGCACTGTTTCCGGAGTCCGAAGAAGACAAGCGGGCGAAGGCAATCCCCAACAGCGCGACCGTACGAGTGGGCGACCGTTTCTAGATGGAGCTATTGTGGAAGGAGGACGAGGTGCGATTTCCCGACAGCTATCCCATGGCTTCACCGTTGCCTCTAGAGGCGATTAGCGAAAGACGACCGGCTGTGCAAGAAGGCAAGCGAGTTAAAAGAAGATTGTGCAGTTACATTCACGTAGCTACAGAGGCGTAGCTAGAGGGATCAACGGAGTGTCGCCGAATTCCGCATTGTTGATGGGACCGGACATGTTAACTCCGCTCCTTAGTGTCCCTGCACAATTCCGTGAGCCTGTTGTAGGTTTCGGCGGGTTTTCCACTATTTGAAAGCAGCCTTCATTTGAACAAAAGCTGAAAACAAGATCTACAATCCTTTATTCAGCTCTAAACATCTAATTTTGGTGATTTTATTCAACTTTTAGCTGATTTGAGGTTCATTGGAAGGTTGATTGAATGCACTTAATCAGTAGTCAATCAAAATTTTTATTGTATTAAAAAAAAAAACAATTTTGTTAGCGTATGTTTTACCATTTGCGGCTGTTTATTTCTTGAAGAGATGTTTAACCTTAGTAAGGTCTTGGGGTCTTTTTTGACCTTTTCCGAATTTCAATTCGCTATAGCTTCTGTTTCGAAAGGCCTAGAAATCTGAAATTTTCAGACAATTATTTTTTTGTGGAAAACTATCATTTCCATTCATCCAAAACATTGGACGACCCATAGGGGAGCTCCCATAAAAAAAGTTACAAATAAGACCCTGGGGTCATTTTTGACCCCAAACTTTGAACGGCTCTCAAAAATCAGTGGCTGGGCCGATTTTGATTTTCTTTGGCCCAAATGAAAGCCACACATGTCTAGTTTTCAAAACCCCCGGAGAGTTCCGGATTTGGTCACTGTGGCCACCGGGAACCTGCTTCAACTGAAAAATGCCGCTTTAGAGACCCTAACTTTGGCAAGCTATAACTTTGCAACCAAACAAGTAATCAGGACCGTTCAAGAATCGTTGGAAAGGTATTCACGTGGACTTTGATTAAAGACATTAATATTGACTAATTCTTAAAAACCGGTTCCGGAAATCCGGAATATCCGGAAAGTAATGTTTTCCCGCTAATGTGCTAGAAAGCACATTCATATTTTTTACAGTATAGAAGTTTTTGCATCAAACTTCTTTAGGGCATAATACAATCTGTCGAGAACTATTTCTGTATGTTTCTAAATATGTCCCGTGCTTCTGGAACCGGTTCCAGAAGCACGGGACATATTTAGAAACATACATAAATAGTTCTCGACAGATTGTATTATGCCCTAAAGAAGTTTGATGCAAAAACTTCTATACTGTAAAAAATATGAATGTGCTTTCTAGCACATTAGCGGGAAAACATTACTTTCCGGATATTCCGGATTTCCGGAACCGGTTTTTAAGAATTAGTCAATATTAATGTCTTTAATCAAAGTCCACGTGAATACCTTTCCAACGATTCTTGAACGGTCCTGATTACTTGTTTGGTTGCAAAGTTATAGCTTGCCAAAGTTAGGGTCTCTAAAGCGGCATTTTTCAGTTGAAGCAGGTTCCCGGTGGCCACAGTGACCAAATCCGGAACTCTCCGGGGGTTTTGAAAACTAGACATGTGTGGCTTTCATTTGGGCCAAAGAAAATCAAAATCGGCCCAGCCACTGATTTTTGAGAGCCGTTCAAAGTTTGGGGTCAAAAATGACCCCAGGGTCTTATTTGTAACTTTTTTTATGGGAGCTCCCCTATGGGTCGTCCAATGTTTTGGATGAATGGAAATGATAGTTTTCCACAAAAAAATAATTGTCTGAAAATTTCAGATTTCTAGGCCTTTCGAAACAGAAGCTATAGCGAATTGAAATTCGGAAAAGGTCAAAAAAGACCCCAAGACCTTACTAAGGTTAAACATCTCTTCAAGAAATAAACAGCCGCAAATGGTAAAACATACGCTAACAAAATTGTTTTTTTTTAAATACAATAAAAATTTTGATTGACTACTGATTAAGTGCATTCAATCAACCTTCCAATGAACCTCAAATCAGCTAAAAGTTGAATAAAATCACCAAAATTAGATGTTTAGAGCTGAATAAAGGATTGTAGATCTTGTTTTCAGCTTTTGTTCAAATGAAGGCTGCTTTCAAATAGTGGAAAACCCGCCGAAACCTACAACAGGCTCACGGAATTGTGCAGGGACACTAAGGAGCGGAGTTAACATGTCCGGTCCCATCAACAATGCGGAATTCGGCGACACTCCGTTGATCCCTCTAGCTACGCCTCTGTAGCTACGTGAATGTAACTGCACAATCTTCTTTTAACTCGCTTGCCTTCTTGCACAGCCGGTCGTCTTTCGCTAATCGCCTCTAGAGGCAACGGTGAAGCCATGGGATAGCTGTCGGGAAATCGCACCTCGTCCTCCTTCCACAATAGCTCCATCTAGAAACGGTCGCCCACTCGTACGGTCGCGCTGTTGGGGATTGCCTTCGCCCGCTTGTCTTCTTCGGACTCCGGAAACAGTGCCACGAAAATCATCGACTCCTCCAATGGCTTCGCAGCATGTCGTGCTGCTCCTGTTTCAAAGGAGTACTGTTACTTTCTGAAGCCAAAGTCTACGATCCATACAAATTTCGAAAATTTTGCATGGACAAAAGTCTACGAGGGGGGAGGGGGGGGGTGTGGTTCTGAGATGACCAAAAATGAGACTAAGTACGTAGTTTATGGACAGCGCCTGATCGACTATGCCTAGTTAGACTCGGCCAGTGCATGTTGGGCCGTAGATAGTCCAGCCCACGGTCCAGCCTAGCTTTGACCGGACGGCGATCGGATCGTCAGGTTTGCCGATCTTGGAGCTTAGAGACAGATGTCCTTGAGGCCGATGATAATTTGAGGGACTCCACGCGAGAATTCAGAGACTGGAAGTCCTCGCAGGTGAGAATGTCCTTCGATGACCTCTGCTATGGAGCCCGCTTGCTGCGGCAACTTCAAACTATCCACCATATGGGCGGCTTTTACGCGGTAGCGCTGTGTCGATCCTCTTGCCGGTACGAAGAGCTCCTCTACTCTGGATACACCCGCTGTCCAGGTCACTCGGAGCTGTTGCGTTACGCCTTGGACTTACAACGCGATCGCCAGCGACTTTTACAGTAGCGTGTATGATGACCCCTCATTCAGGAACGCAATCGTATCCACGCTGTCATACGCGCCAACTTGTGACGTAGTTGGGGGGGCGAGGCCTCTCAAAATCAATCAAATTCCGAAAATATCGACGCAGTTCACCTAGTTTAGGCATATTTACGTGAAAACTAGTGCTTTGAGCTGAAAAAAGTTCAATTTAGACCAATTTTGGAGAGCTTCGCCCCCCCAACTACGTCACAAGTTGGCGCCTATGCACGCTGTACTTCCCGTTGAACAAGGTGATCGGTATTATCCGGAAAATCATCGGCTGCCGATGTAGGTGCACGTTGCAGTTAGTGCAAGCACCGTGCTCGATATTCAGCGTTCGTTGCACTGGTGCACGTTGCACCGCTTGTTGAGCTTGCAGCGTGCACTTCCGTGTTCGTTGAAACACAGATAGCAGATCCTCCATTCCATACGATTGCGGGTCATTTGGCCGAACGCCATTTGGCCGAATACCGTTTAGCAGAACGCCATTTGGTCGCAAGGGTCAATTGGCCGAATGTCGTTTGGTCGAAACATTAGTGACCATGCCACTGTTCCCCGCAACAGTATAACTCGAAAGAACAGTCTATGATTCAAAGAAGGATAAATTTTTGATAAAATACTAGCAGTTTCCACGCCAACTCACCCCTGAATGTCAGAGCTAGAAAGAATAGCCTATGGATAAAAGATGGAAATATTTCTGATGATCATATTGGTATGTAGTTAGAATGTCAAAAACTTCCTCTGAATTATTTTGATCATAATTCGGCCAAACGACCCATTCGGCCAGATGGCATTCGGCCAAATGGCATTCAGCCAAACGTCATTCAGCCAAACGGCATTCGGTCAAATGGCGGGACACCATTCCGTACCGCATCCCATCTTCCCGGCAACCGCATTCTTTTGAAGATCTCGCAGTTCCGGATATGATGATCGCAGTGGCCGCAGATCCTGCAAGGTTTCTTCTTCCGATTCGGAACCTAGTTGACGACTCCACTGGCTTCGGTACTATGCTTTTGCAGAAATCCTTCTTGCTCCTTTCTTCACTTCCTCTTTCGGAACGCTTGATCCGACGCGATGTCGACTCGCAATACGAATTGTTCTCGCTAGTATCCTTGACAATCCTCGAAAGAAAGTTGGACAATATACGGAGCGTCACAAGCTGGGCCTTCCTCCGATACCGCACCCATTCCAGCTGTGTTCTCTGTTAACTCCTGGATGAGCATCGGGTTGATGAGATGCACTGTCAGACCTGTCGCCTCCAAATGATCGGTAAACGACGACATCGAACTGAATGCCAACTTGTTTGCTCTTGAAAACGGTGCCTTCCGCACGTTCGACAGTAGCATGTTCACCAACTACCGTACAGCATCCGCAAGTTTTTAATTATTTGCGGTTCTGAACTCGGGAATATGAGCCTGCCTCTTACCGCGTCTAGTGCTTGACCCTTCAAACACTGTTGAAGTCGCACCAGATTCTCGACATTCGAAAAACCACACGCCGTTGTTGTGGACGTCTCGTAGGCGCTGATGAATATCGGCCATTCCTCGAGTCGTCCCGTGAATGTCGAAAGCATCTTCGGCAGAAACCGCTGAGTTGGGCCTTCGTTGGACCACGCACGATTACCTCGAATGGCATTCCGAAGTGTTCTTCCTGCGACGAACTCTTCTTCCGACTCCGATTCCGAATCTTCGGACTCCTCTTCACTTGATTCACTGGCTTGGTACGAGCGTAGAGCGGCGTCTTCTTCGAACTGCGGCCTCTTTTCCTTCTTCTGCACCTGCGGGTTCTCGAGCGGAGTTTTTTTGCTGCTCATCACTGGGAGCGAGGCTATGTCCTCAAATTTCACCTATCTTTACTTTAGCTACTACCTATGTCACTGTGGCGCTATCTTTTTGTCACAGTAGGGTGCTTGCTGTTGGCGGGTTTTCGATGCTGAGGAATTCCACGGAGTCATGTCAGTCGATCCTGAGCGACCATTTCAAAAATATCTGAAACTTTGCACAGTTTTTCAATTTCATCTAAATCGTCATTTTTCGATATCAAACCTTCATATTCACTCACGACTAACTTTTCAGAAGGGTGTATGCTAAAACAGCTCAAAAATATTCTAAAAGCTGTACAGCAAAAACGGATTTTTCGATTGTTATGAATTTTTCAGCAAAGTTAGATAACTAAATGATGATTCCTTAGAAAATATACACTGTAAAAAATTTATTTTTTTACTTAAAAAAAATATGATTTTTGTCACAAAAACTCAAATATCTCAAAACCCTATCTTTTTACCAACGTTAATTTTTTAGGGGAAATGGCCCTTTATATCAGCTATCTACCATAAAATTTTGGTGATGGTAAACTGATAAACAAAAAAGTTATGACATTTCAAACATTTCACAATTTTTACATTTAGTAACAAAAAAAATTTTTTTTCTGTGTAAATTATTTTGAGAATTATTTTTTGATGCTGATTTTATTGTAAAGGCTACCGCCTGAATTAAACAAGTTGTTTTCATGATACTTTTGTTTGATTATTCATAATTTCTATAGTATCTATTTGAAACTTAGACGCGATCCAGTGTTTTGATCAAAAATATTGAGAGTGTCATACTTTTTATTGTACGTGACTGGTGAAAAAATCCCTTGATAGTGTTGAAAAGCTGTTGATTATAAGAAAAATGGAATTAAATTTATTTTTAAGACAAAAGCTGTATAATAAAAGTTTTATATACGCGTATACGTCTAGTTTATCTTCAAAAAAATACCTCTTAGAGAACAGACTTTATGATCGGAAGAATGCGAGTAACTTCAACAACAACAAATGCATGAGAGTTACCTACCACGTGAAAATCCATCGCCCAGTTCACACTACCCCCACCTGGTGGAAATGTTTCACGAAATACTGCGATGTGCAATATCGTCATCAGAAGGCGCTAGTGTGAAACGTCAAACGCAAAGAAAAATGATGGGCACTCTTCTGGTTATGAAAGCCACAACCAAGATTCAAAATGATCGTTAAAGGCGTGGTCAATGAAAATTTCGTCAGTGTTACGTTTGTTTGTCTGTATACATACCATGACAATGCTCACGAAAAAGCAAAAAAAAAATACTACCGCTATGGATATTAAATAGTAAATTTTTTCTTCAGCCAAGCAAACAACACCAAACTAGTCAGTTAAAACTAATAAGTGATTTTGTTTATTATAATCTAACGAACAACATGAACAGTCGCTTTCTCAAAGGTCTTCAACTCAACTCTCTCTTGTAGACCGTTTAATGAAAAAAAAAATGATCAAAGGAGTTACGAAATCTCACCGAAAGCACCATAGATAATCTGAAAGAGACTGGTTATGCCCAAATTGAATCCAAATTTACGCATTTGCACGTCCTGCCGTCTAGACTTTGACAAACGAGCCATCTGTATATCATCGGTAAAGCAGGGCGTAGGAAGTTCGAAAACGACAACAACTGAGAAATTGCCAGAAGTGCTAAGTGCAGAGAGTCATGTCACCGTACCATCAGCGACATCAGTTTAAACAATTAATCACGCCCCTTTTCAAAAATGCTTTGATATATACTTCAACATCTATACCCATTTCAATATTTTTAACGTTGCAAAACACGCTTTCAACATTCATTTTGAAGAAGAGGGAAAACACTTGTCCTCAAATGTAACAGCAAATAATGAATAAACTACTAAGGCGCGGAGGGCGTGATAAAATCGGAACATTACTGTACATATAATATACATAATACATAATAAAAACAGCTTATTTTACTCACGCAAGGCCATTAACAATAAAATCAGCATCAAGCTGCGATTTCCGGCCGAAATAAAGGCAGGAACAAATCTCATTTTCTTCTTTTGTCACAGCGCTCGTTGACTCGTTAAGGGGGAGGATGATAAATAATAAATGTATTCGATGGAAAAATATCCAAACAATTAGGCAACATAGATAAACTCATCGGATTTATTAAGAAAGTTTCTGTGGAACTCGAATTACACCTTAAATTTGTTGATTTTCTTGAACATTTTATTTGTGCCCCCCACAAAATGTTGAATTCCGACCAAAATTTTCCGAGGGGGCGGTGACATAAGAGAAAATCGAAATTTGTATTAGCCTAATTTACACTAAAAAAAATTATTACTAAATGTGAAAATTGTGAAATGTTTGAATTGTCATAACTTTTTTGTTTATTAGTTTATCATCACCAAATTTTTATGGTAGATTGCTAATACAATGGACCGTTTTCCCTAAAAAAATTGCGTTGGTAAAAAGATAGGGTTTTGAAATATTTGAGTTTTTGTGACAAAAATGATATTTTTTAATGTTAAAAAAGATTTTTTTTCACAGTGTATATTTTCTTAGGAATCACCATTTAGTTATCTAACTTTGCTGAACAATAAAATCAGCATCAAACTGCGATTTCTGACCGAAATAATTTACACAGAAAAAAATATTTACCAAATGTGAAAATTGTGAAATGTTTGAAATGTTATAACTTTTTTGTTTATTAGTTTACCATCACCAAATTTTTATGGTAGATTGCTAATACAATGGACCGTCTTCCCTAAAAAAATTGCGTTGGTAAAAAGATAGGGTTTTGAGATATTTGAGTTTTTGTGACAAAAATGATATTTTTAATGTTAAAAAAGATGTTTTTTTCACAGTGTATATTTTCATAGGAATCACCATTTAGTAATCTAACTTTGCTGAAAAATTCAAAGCAAACGAACGAACCATTTTGGCTGTACAGATTTTTGAATATTATTGAACCATTTTCACATACACCCTTTCGAAAAGTTAGTCGTGATTCAAAATAAAAATTTGATATCGAAAAATGGCGATTGAGATGGAACTGAAAAACTGTGCAAAGTTTCAGTTCAATAGAAAATCATGAATTAAAAAATTTCCTTAATTTTGATGCTGTTGCTTGGAATCGCTCTGCTGGTAGATGAGCACAATGTCACCTGCACGAGCACGGAAACCGGTTCCGGAAATCCGGAATATCCGGAAAGTAATGTTTTCCCGCTAATGTGCTAGAAAGCACATTCATATTTTTTACAGTATAGAAGTTTTTGCATCAAACTTCTTTAGGACATAATACAATCTGTCGAGAACTATTTCTGTATGTTTCTAAATATGTCCCGTGCTTCTGGAACCGGTTCCAGGGATCCCACAAGATGGCCAACGAGTTAACTGTAACGAAATTGAACGGTTTTCCGCGCTAAACACATCTGCGTTGGTTAACTCATGATGAAATCTCAATAATTTTACATGCTCCATATTGTTGAGATGTGTAAAAACATTGTTGGACATTGTGGTCCTATGTGGCCACCGGAGAAACCCGTATTGAGGGACTTCCATGTTTTTGCAACAAAGATAGGCATTCGGCGGCTCTAACTTCATGATTTTTCATGGCCATGTGGCTTCTGGCATTGAAAAGAAGAATTGACCACAATGGTCTGTTTTGGCCACCGGAGTGACCACCGGAGAAACTCGTATTGAGGGAGTTTCATGTTTTTGCAACAAAGATGGGCATTCGACGGCTCTAACTTCATGATTTTTCATGGCCATGTGGCTTCTGGCATCGAAAAGAAGAATTGATCACAATTGCACAGACAAACAGACGTAACACTTGCGAAATATCTATCGACCACGCTTTTAACGATCATTTTAAATTTTCCTAGTTGTGGCTTTCACAACCAGAGGCGCACGCATCGTTTTTCTATGCGTTTGACGTTTCACACTAGCGCCTTCTGTTGACGATATTGCACACCCAAGCAATACACATGTTATAATAGAGTTGCGACAGCGCAAGTTTTGGTTGTATAAAAGTTTATTTTACGCAATTTTAACATTGTGTTGAAATAACGTAAAATAAACCACTATACAACCAAAACTTGCGCTGTCGTAACTTCTATATAACATGTGTGTTGCTTGGGCAACACAGTGATTCGTGCAACTTTTCCACCAGGTGATGGTAGTAAGAACTGGGCGACGGATTTGCATGAAAATCGTTCAAGGTGTTACGTCTGTTTGTCTGTGACAATGGTCTGTTTTGGCCACCGGAGTTACCACCGGAGAAACTCGTATTGAGGGAGTTTCATGTTTTTGCAACATATATAGGCATTTGACGGCTCTAACTTCATGATTTTTCATGGCCATGCGGCTTCTGGCATTAAAAAGAAGAACTGACCATTCTGGCCCGTTTTGGCACTGGCTCGGTCCACGGCAACGGCGGCGACGACGACGACGACGAAGTGATGATGAAGAATAAATTAACGACAGTTTGGTTTGGGGGAGACCACGCAAAGTAGTTGGAACGAAACGAGGATAATGATCGAGCATATGATGATGAGATTTACACAACGGGGCGCAAGAAATTTTTTAGGGGTTACCAATCGTGATGTTGTCAGAGGCGTAGCTGGATATTCATCATACGTTATTTATTTATCGGCGCAAATATTGTGTATACGACAGTTGTGGAAATTTTACTATACTGTTGTTGAAAGCTTTATTGAATTAAGGCTCTGATTCATTTGACGGACTTTGTGGTTTAATGTTTAATGTTCCTGATTACTCCTGGGCACTGGGTTTTATCCCTGGCCCTGGCCAGTCTCTTTCAACCTGTTTTATAACTTTGTATATACAGTCGAGACTCTTATAAGATCACTGGTCGGGGGCGCAATAGGAACCCACTTAATAGGAGACTAAGAGCTTATGGGTTTTCGGCCTTTTGGGGGTATGGCCTATTATCTCGGGTGTGTTAAGAGTTAGCGCAATACTTTCTTCGGCAAAGTTTTAGGGCTTGATAAGATCTACCATTTAGAACTTTGGTTCATATGATTAGTTGGCAACTTGGCCGCTAGAGGGACCATCAACAGTTTGATGCTAAATTGCACTATAGAAACCATATCAGGTTGTCAAGCCAACGTTACGATATGCGACAGCTCAAGACCCTGATAATTTGGAAGGATAGTGTCTTCGGAAAAGTTGTTGGGTACGCCAACTTACTGACGATGAGTTGCGAAGTTCAAAATTCCTCCACTGGGCGGCGCTAGTGAGCTAGTAAATTTTCAAAACCTCATATCTCAGAATCCCGATAACCTAGAAAGTCGGTGTCTTCGGCAAAGTGACATAAACTTACATAAAAATTAACACTTGTTTCGCAATTCTACCACTAGGCGGCGCTAGTGAACATGCAAATTTTAGAAAACTCATAGCTCAGAATCCTAATAACTTGGAAAGTCGATGACTTCGGCAAAATTGAGCAGTATGACATAAACTTAAATAAAAATAAACACTTGTTTCAAAATTCTGCCACTAGGTGGCGTTTACCGGTTTTTTCGTTTTTTTTCGACTTTTTTGGAGTTTTTCGGCTTGGCAAAACTAGTGTCGCTCCCCCCGATAACTTATTAGGTTGGTGTCTTTGGAAAAGTTAATCAGAATGACATAAACTATCATAACAATAAACACTTGTTTTGCAATTCTGCCACTTGTGTCTTCGGCAAAGTTGATCAGTATGACCACAAACTCATTTGTCCACAAATACCACAAATGAGATTGTGGTATGACATAAACTCATATAAAAATAAACACTTGTTTCGCAATTCTGCCACTAGGCGGCGCTAGTGAACATGCAAATTTTAGAAAACTCATAGCTCAGAATCCTGATAACTTAGAAAGATGGTGTCTTCGGCAAAGTTGATCAGTATGACATAAACTTACATAAAAATAAACACTTGTTTCAAAATTCTGCCACTAGGCGGCGTTTACCGTTTTTTCGACTTTTTTTGGGGTTTTTCGGTTCAGCAAAACTAGTGTCGCTCCCCCCGATAACTAAGAAAGTTGGTGTCTTTAGCAAAATTGACCAGTATGACCATAGACTTACATAAAACGGAAACCTTGTTTCGCAATTCTGCCATTAGGTGGCGCTAGTGAACTTGCAAATTTTAGAAATTGTATAGCTCAGAATCCTAATAACTTAGGAAGATGATGTCTTCGGCAAAGTTGATCAGTATGACATAGACTTGCACGAAATGGGACACTTGTGTCAGAATTCTGCCTCTAGGTGGCACCAGTAAACACGCAAATTTTAAAAATCTCATAGCTCAGAATTCTGCAATCTTGGAGAGACTGTATTCTTCATTGATGGGATACTTGGTTTGAAATTCTGCCGCTGGGCAGCATGCACATTTTATTAATTGTATACCTTGATGTCAGTCGGACTCGAGAGGAATCCTCCGTGGAACTTTTAAGAGTGTGCCAGTTGAAACTACTAGACGAATTAATTTAATTAAAAAAATTAAAGAATTGCGAAATGTTCATAAAGCTCACTAAATGGATAATATTTGTGACTGAATTCCTCGAATGCAGAACTTGATAATTCCCTAATTCAAGTGAAACATTGTTTGTCTTCCTCAAGAAAGCCCTTCTCCTACCTACTAAGACAAATTTTCATTCTGAAAAAGCTGACTTCACGTAAGTATAAGAAAACAGTTCTTGCTGGCTGGAGAAAGCATATCAAGTACTACCAAATAATGTGGACATATCTAAAAAGATAATGAAAAGAAACGATGTGATTTTCAAGAACAGTGAACATAGACGACCAAAACGTTAAGTGGTGTTAACCAAAATATACGATGACAGGTTTATTTGTGAACCGAAGTAAAACTATCCTCAATTCTCGAACTAACCATAATACCATTGATAGTACAGTATCAGACTACAAGAATCGCAGTATATTTTAACATGAATTGCCTCTACTACAGAATAACCTTGTTGAACAATAAGAATAACAACTGAGCATAAAGATAATATGTCGCGTGTCGAAGCATGAAAATTGAGCCGTCGAAAGACTGCTTCTGGTGATAAATCTAGATAATATGAGCATTTCAAAATAAACATAGAAGTTCCCTAGTATGTGTTTCTCCAGATGGTCACTCCAATGGCCAGAGCAGACCAGAATAGTCAAAATAGTACACAATTATGAAGTTATAGCCGTCGAATGCCCATCTTTGTTGCAAAAACATGGAAGTCCCTCAATGCGATTTTTTCCGGTAGTCACTCCGGTGGCCAAACCGAACCAGAATATTCAATTGTTCTTTTTAATACCAGAAGCAACATGTCCATGAAAAATCATGAAGTTAGAGCCTTCGAGTGCCTATCTTTGTTGCAAAAACATGAAACTCCCTCAATACGAGTTTCTCCGGTGGTCACTCCGGTGGCCAAAACAGACCATTGTGGTAAATTCTTCTTTTCAATGCCAGAAGCCACATGGCCATGAAAAATCATGAAGTTAGAGCCGTCGAATGCCTTTATTTGTTGCAAAAACATGAAACTCCCTCAATACGGATTTCTCCGGTGGTCACTCCGGTGGCCAAAACAGACCAGAATTGTCAATTCTTCTATTTAATGCCAGAAGCCACATGGCCATGAAAAATCATGAAGTTAAAGCCGTCGAATGCCTATCTTTGTTGCAAAAAACATGGAAGTCCCTCAATACGGGTTTCTCCGGTGGTCACTCCGGTGGCCACATAGGACCACAATGTCCAACAATATTTTTACATATCACAACAATATGGAGCATGTTAATTATTGAGATTTCATCATGAGTTAACCAACGCAGATGTGTTTAGCGCGGAAAACCGTTCAATTTCGTTACAGTCAACTCGTTGGCCATCTTGTGGGATCCCTGGATCCGGTTCCAGAAGGACGGGACATATTTAGAAACATACAGAAATAGTTCTCGACAGATTGTATTATGGCCTAAAGAAGTTTGATGCAAAAACTTCTATCCTGTAAATAATATGAATGTGCTTTCTAGCACATTATCGTGAAAAACATTACTTTCCGGATGTTCCGGATTTCCGGAACCGGTTTTTAAGAATTAGTCAATATTAATGTCTTTAATCAAAGTCCACGTGAATACCTTTCCAACGATTCTTGAACGGTCCTGATTACTTGTTTGGTTGCAAAGTTATAGCTTGCCAAAGTTAGGGTCTCTAAAGCGGCATTTTTCAGTTGAAGCAGGTTCCCGGTGGCCACAGTGACCAAATCCGGAACTCTCCGGGGGTTTTGAAAACTAGACATGTGTGGCTTTCATTTGGGCCAAAGAAAATTAAAATCGGCCCAGCCACTGATTTTTGAGAGCCGTTCAAAGTTTGGGGTCAAAAATGACCCCAGGGTCTTATTTGTAACTTTTTTTTAGGGACTAAGGAAGGTTAAGAATGTTTGAATTAATCTATGGGAAAACTGGGAATGGAACTCGGAACTCCTGATTCATAGTCATAGGTGCTAAGGTAAGTCCTACACCACACACAGTTGTATACAAATCCATGAAAACGAGAGTATTACTAGTTACGTCTGAATAATCAAGAACATAAGTTGAACTAAGCCTGTATTAAGACTGAAGAAGCTTTGTGGAGTCTACGAACACATTGCTTGGGTCATCTGTCAAAAAATGTATCATTAAAGATTGAACAACAGATGATTAAATGTTTTAAAGGTGGTTTCACCGATGAATAATATTCCTTTCAACTTGATATTCAGCCATCTATGTTTTTCTGATTATAGAGGTTGAACAAGTCATACTTCAGACCAATATTCAGCTGTCATTGTGTTCAGCTACTGACATCTTTAACCAGTCAATGTTCAGTATTAACTCTCACTGTTCAGCATTCATTGTTATTTGGGTATCTTGTCCAGAGGATGTGGCTGGAATGCCGTTTCATCGGCTATCACCCACATCGTTTTGGAGTTACAGAGGAGGTTGCGCAAGGACTCGGAGTTAGTTACGTCGGTAATACCGGTGACCTGCGATCGAAATCGACCCTTACCATTAGTGTGCTGGCTGATAGAGCCTTACTTGCGGGAAGGTAAAATCGCTGTGCACACGGTATCAGCTATTGATACTTGCTGTGCAGTTGGAAGCAGGCGTGGACCCTGCCTGCCTTCCGAGGACAAACGGAGTGTTAAGCATCACTCGGGAAGCTGACTAAGCGCCAGCATGCTTCCTTGGTGGTTACCCTAAAGCGTGTTATCCATGATCGTTGCTGCAGGCTACACAGTTAACCTTGAGTGTGCGATGTGCACTAGCCTCTTTCTGAAGCAATGACTTTTTGGTGGTTCCAGAGAGACAAAAAGTTTGGCGACAATCGGGAAAATGGTAGTCCTGGCTTTTACTGTGATTGTACAAGACGACTCTTAACCCCACACTACCAGGACCTCCAAGTTCTGTCGGCTGAGCAGATTATCGCCCCATTGCTTAGAAAAGAAAAAAAATCCTACACGGTGTTACGGGGGCAATTTATGACTTGGGAGTCATGTTTACCCTTGGGAAACGGTATTTTCGCATTTCTGGATGCCACCTTGCTGGTCTAAAACACGTTTGTGAATGTCGGTTTTTACGGCTAGGCTAATATGACCCATCTGTCCCCAAGGGTTAAAGTAACACGTAGGTCATAGCGTTTACTCTCCTATCTAACGGATAGCTTAAACATTGATCGGCGTATGTTGATCTGAGCAATCCTTATTTAGTAGTTCATCAGCTTGCTGTCGCTTTAATATTTAATCCCTTGTATTTTCACCATCTAGTTGAGCCTTCTCCCCCACTGTGCAACGAGGTGATTGATCTTAATGACGACAGTCGCCGGGCAATGTCGCGAGCGCGACTTCGATTTCGCGTACCATGCGCGCTAGTTTAACGTTCAACAGCGCAATGGCACCGCGAGGTATTGTCGTCTCCGGCTTGAGAAAAGTATGCGCGCGCGCGGTGTCAAATCGGGGTTGATTTTCGGATTCGGACCGATTGTTATTGTTGTCGGGTCGAAGCAAGTCTACTATTATTCAGCATCGTCGATCAATAAGAGGTGCGAGACTGACTTGGGTGAGAGACGACGACGACGACGTTGCCCATTATGTCGCGAGTCGATTTGTCAGAGCTGTTCGGAATCATCGAGGACAACCGCGATGGATGGACAGAAGGAATGGGAATGCTTTATACCTGGGGGGTTGCACAACATAGGAGGTATGAGTGTGTGTATGCGAAGTGGACCTCTTGGGGCGAGTCATACCGATGGACATGTGATCTCTTTGGATGGAATTGGTTTTGTTTTATTTCGTTTGACAGGAAACATACATCATTCTCATTTGTCTGACTATTGTTTGTGGATCGTGGTTCAGCATTCGAAGTGGATCACTTATGCTGTCACGGATTATAGGTCAATACAAATTGGTGTAGAGTGTACATGGAATTTCATTTTGAAATAGTGATCAATGGTAAGGTCAGACCACTTTTCTGACTTGTTTGATTGTCTATCGGTGGTATTGTAAATCAAGGACGATTGTGTCCAGGGGGCATTTCAACATTAGTGATTGAGTAAATTATTTGGCATCTCTGGGTTCAACAAAAGGTTACAGAGTCTTAAGGACAAACTCGTTACAATCCCAAGATGGCCGCCACTATTTTCCGCACATAAATCTCAAACCAAAACTATCGCACCGGATTCTTTTTTGAAGCTTACGACAAGTGGCGAAAACAAAATAAATATTGCATTATCGTTGGTTGTTTGAGATTTGTGCATCCAGGCTATGGTTCAATGTTGAACTGGAATTTTAAAACATTTGCCCAAAATGTTAAAAATTGGTAGTTAATAACTATGTAAAGTATTGCAGAACTTTACAAATATGCGGGGATGGAACCCATTCCCCATTAGGTGGCTACCTGATTTATTTAGGTATAACCTCAAAGAACAAGTACCAGGTGTTGAATCTACGATCTTGTTTATGGCCATAATCACATTTGACATTTCATAATATTGAATGTATAAATTTCACTAAACCCGCCGCCAGAGCTAGCAGCCGTATTGCATAATAACTGCCCACATGCATGCGTGCTGAACAAGATTTTTACTTCTTATCTACCAAAAGAGATCGAGTGACCCATTCGTGTATGGTCTTAAAGATTAATAACAATATCGCCATTTTTCCTTTTATCGAGTTTAATACGATCCATTGCGGCGTGTCCTACATTGCCCAACTTCAAAACAAGACCACAGACTTTACCGCGGGCACCTACCTGGACAGCCGCAACAGGCTTGTAATCCGAACTTATCCGAATCACCTGTTTGGGGTACAGCGACGGGTCCAAAATCAAACGTCGCCATCGAAACAAAAAAATGGAGGAGGCTCAACTACGTCGCTCTCGCTCTCGAAAAATACCGGTTCCAATTCTCATGCCTACAATTAGTACAACCATCACTCATTCGGTACCATTTCACCCAGATCAACCCAATTTGCCACAGTCAGCTGTGCATTGCATCAATGCAGCTTCCCCCAGATGGACCCTCTCCGCCGGTGATTGCAGTCGCCGTCGTCGTCGTTTCAGATCGGCGCCGCCGCCGCCGCCGCCGCGCGCGGTCCTACGACGATTACGCACGCATGTGTCAAAGTCCTGGCATCGAACGGTCGCGTAAAATGTTGTCTCCTCGCGGCCCGGCCAGACCGGGCCAGATGCCTCCTCCTCCGCTATGTACCTATGATGCAGCATGCATGTACCCATGTACCTCTACTTTCGGAAAGTGGTTCTGGGCCAAATCGCGTGAGGTGTTATGTCATCATCGTCGTTACCTGCCACAACCGCCGCCGCGGTCGCCGCCGCTCTTCAAGACCTCACTCACATGGCCACTTCAATCAGCGCTCAACTTGCTCAGCTGCTGGACGGTGTTTCTCGGGAACCGAATTGGTCGCATGTGTGGAATTCGAGTTTAATTAAATTTAACGAGAAATTTCTTACATTGATTGCTCCAGTTTTGATGAGGGGAAGGAGTGACGATGGAATAGGTTAATGATCGTCGTCATTGTTGCTGTTGATATTATTCGTTGACCCTATGTGGTTGTAAATAGTGATCAACGGGTTGAGTCTAATTTATTGTTGACTGAGTAGACAATGTCTTGTGCGTTGATGCAATATTGTTGTTCAGCCCAGTTAAGTCGAAGGCTGACATGAACATTACGAATGCTTTTTGTGATCGATAGATTTCTGGTGGAACCACCAACACTGGATGAGGTAAAGAAGGCTCAAAGCAAGCTGATGATCAATAAGTTCACAGGGAGGGTCCCTGTCAAGCTTTATAAGCGCGGAAGCGAAAATATGCTTCTATCAATTGAGATTCTGATATGGGAGAAGCTCAGCAGCCTTACCTTACCGGTCAGACTAAGGCCTGAGTGTCCTCTGCTGTACGCAGGAGTCGTCCCCATTCTACTCGATCCATGTCTCGATCGTAGAGTTCTGCGGAATCCAATGTAAGCTCAATTTCCTGCCACAATGCGTCTCTGAATTTCTCTGCTGGTGTCGTCGGCGGTCACCATTGCGCCCAAGTACACGAATTCCTCAACCGCGTCGATTTCATCACCGTCGATATAAATTCGGGGTGGCGGGCGCGGTGATTCCCACTGGAGCCCTTTGCCATCATGTTATTTGTCTTCGATACATTAATGGCTAATCCGATACGCCTGGCTTTTTCTTTACTCGGAAGTTTGTTTCCGCCATCGTCTCAAATTTGCGAGCTACAATATGAATATACCTAATCAGCGAAACCAAGCAGCTGACTTCGTGATAATCACGCAAAAACGGCTACGCTCAAAAATGTGTTCGGCCTGCACATTTTTAGTAAACATCCATGCCGCACATGACTGTGTTGGAAACACACATTTTTTTTAAATTGCTTGTACGCTCACATGAGCATGTATTTTGCAATAATTTAGACATGGCAACCTCACTGGGTTTATAAACCTTCTTCAAATACCGAAAAATATTGATATTTTGCAAAAATGTGAGCGTACCAGCAATTTAAAAAAATGTGTGTTTCCAACACAGTCCCTGTGCGGCATGGGTGTTACTCAAAAATGAGAGTTTTTATTTTAGAGAGATCGTTCCACTCGTGTTTATCCCCGCTCTCCTCATTACACCCTCTAAAGCAATGTTGAACAGCAAGCACGAAAGACCATCACCTTGCCGTAACCCTCTGCGAGATTCGAAGCGACTCGAGAGTGTCCCTGATACTCGAACTACGCACATCACTGGATCCATCGTCGCCTTGATCAATCTATCAGTTTATCCTGGAATCCGTATTCGTGCATAATCTGCCATAGCTGTTCTCGATCGATTGTATCATGCGCCGATTTAAAATCTATGAAAAAGTGATGTGTGGGCACGTTGTATTCGCGGCATTTCTGCAAAACTTTGCGGATAACGAACAACTGATCCATTGTAGCGTGTTCACCCATGAATCCAGCCTGATATTGTCCCACGAACTCTCTTGCAATCGGTGATAGACGGCGGCATAAAATTTGGGAGAGTATCTTGTAGGCAGCGCTCAGTAGTGTGATCGCGTAGTAGTTCCCGCAATCCAATTTGTCGCCGTTTGTGTCGTTTGTAGATGGGACACACGATACCTTCTAACCATTCCTACGGTAATACTTTCTCCTCCCAAATTTTAGTAATGACCCAGTGCAGTGCTCTCACCAGTAGTGCTTCTCCACCGTATTTTAGAAGCTCGCTTGGTACTTGATCTGCTCCATCGGCTTTGTTGATTTTCAACCGGCCAACCTCCTTCTCAAACTTTTGAAGTTTAGGGGCTGGAAATCTTTCGTCCTGCGCACGTACTCCTAGATCTGTTACCACGCCACCTTCGGTACTTGCAACGTCGTCATTGAGCTGCTCATCGTAATGCTGCCGCCACCTCTCGACCACCTCACGCTCGCTCGTGAGAATATTCCCGTGATTATCTCGGCACATGTCGGCTTGTGGCACAAAGTCTCTGCGCGAGCGATTCAGCTTCTCGTAGAACTTTCGTGTGTCCTTAGCGCGGTACAGCTCTTCCATCACTTCGCGATCTCGTTCTTCCTGCTGGCGCTTCTTCATCCGGAAGACTGAGTTCTGCCTGTTCCGCGCCTGTTTGTAACGTGCCTCATTCGCTCTCGTACGGTGTTGCAGCACTCTCGCCCATGCTGCATTCTTCTCGTTTTTCAACTGTTCACATTCGCCGTCGTACTAATCGTTTCTGTGATTCGGAGTCGCGAAGCCTAGTGCTGTAGCCGAGGTACTACCTATGGCGCATCGGATGTTCCTCCAGACATCTTCAAGTGTAGAGCTGCGCCAAGCTGCTCTTCCGTTGGTAGGGCCACTGCTAACTGCTGCGCGTAGTCTTGAGCCACTTCTACGTTACGCAGCTGCTTGATGTTGAGCCGCGGCGTTCGACTTCGACGCGTGGGCTGCAAAACGGTGAGTCGATAAGGAGAGCGTCCAACATAGCTCTGGTCCTCACAAGTTCCCACCTCATGCGGGACATGCGATGACAAAGACCGCCAGCTAAGAGTTGTGTGCTTAGTTGGTAGTGCAGCCTGGGCACTGTTGTCCTTCTGACTTCAGCTAGATGAGGAGGTACATCTCGAGCGTCTGTTCACCAAGGAGGTGCGGCTCAAACAGCGTCTGTTCTGACATCCAACGGCTGAGTTTGAAATGCTGCATCACGCCCAGTTAGATCCATGGTGGTAGCCCCATCAGCGTGGTCGTCCCAGTGTTGGTTGGGACGTTAAACAGAACTGGCACGATGGCATTCCGGCGAGACAGGAGTGTTGGCGTAGGCCCAATAAGCCACCCGTAAAAATCCCCACTGCGAATAACATAGGAGAAAATACGACTCGATACAATCGGCAAAGACCCACGTGACGAAATAAGGACTACGATTGTAAACTTGGAACATGGAATTGCAAGTCACTAGTTGGACTGGACAGAAAGTGTGGAAAAGCGGGCATCGAGCGGCTACCTTCTACCAAAGCTGTGGCACCACCAATGAACTGGGAACAGGATTCATAGTGTTGGGCAAGATGCGACAACGTGTGATCGGGTGGCAGCCGATTAACGCAAGGATGTGTATGTTGAGAGTTAAGGGCCGTTTCTTCAACTACAGCATCATCAACGTCCACTGCCCACACGAAGGGAGACCCGATGACGAGAAAGAAGCGTTCTACGCGCAGTTAGAGCAAACACACGATGATTGCTCGCCGCGTGACGTGAAAATCGTTGTCGGCGACATGAACGCGCAGGTAGGAAGGGAGGAAATGTACAGACCGGTAATCCAGCGATTGCGGCAACTATCATGCGATCACACTACTGCGCGCTGCCTACAAGGTACTCCCTCAAATTGTATGCCTCCGTCTATCACCGATTGCAAAAGAGTTCGTGGGGCGGTATCTGGCTGGATTTATGGATGAACGCGCTACAACGGACCAGAAGTTCGCATCCGCCAGGTGTTGTAGTAATGCCGCGAATACAACGTACCTACACATCACTTGTTCATCGATTTCAAATCGGCGTATGATACAATCGATCGAGAACAGCTATGGCAGATTATGCACCAATATGGATTGCCGGATAAACTGATAAGATTGGTCAAGGCGACGATGGATCGAGTGATGTGCGTAATACGATCAACGATCAAATCTGACTATACATGTCAATGGTTGCTACTCCGTTATTGATCTGAGCTGGTACCAATTGCACTGAGATCCAAATGAGGATCGAGTGATGTGCGTAATACGAGTATTAAGGACACTCTCGAGTCGCTTCGAATCTCGCAGAGGGTTACGGCAAGGTGATGGGCTTTCGTGCTCCATGTTCAACATAACGTTGACTTGTTGGAATCATCAATATCTTTTGAACGGAATGACGTAGCAACATTCTCAGCACACGAAAATGTGCGTTTTTAAAAGCTCTAAAACTGGTTCTTAGACAACTTTGATGAGAAATTTGAAACAAAAAAGATAAAGGGTTTAAACTGTTTTGACCAAATTTGGAGCATTTTCCCATAGTTTTCATAGGGTGACGCTAGAACAATCCGTTTTATTGCTTTACCTTTTTTGTTTCAAATTTCTCGTCAAAGTCGCCTAAGAAACACTTTTAGAGCTTCCAAAAACGCACATTTTCGTGTGCTGACAATGTTGCTATGCCATTCCGTTCAAAAGATATTGATGATTTTTTAGAAAAAATAGACACTTTTAAAGTATTTTTCACTTGAGTTACAAAAATATCACCCCTCTAATTTTTTGATATGTTTTATAACAACATTTCTTCTTTTGAATGCGGGCAAAAGATATTTTTTATGTTTGCCCCAACCCGTCAAAACACCTTTTTAAAAAACTGATTTTTTAAGAAAAATGCCTATAACTTTTGAACCAAAAGAGATAACGATCATTTCAGCGCCCAAAACGACGCGTCTTCGAATGATCTACAAGTGTGGGCGACTTTGATGAAAAATCGAAACTGAAAAAGTTAACGCCAAAAACCAGTTTTTCTTGAACCACCCTAAGCTTATTCAGGAAAATACTTCTAGATCGGTCAACTTTAAGGCTACATAAATAGTGTCTTCAGCAAACTTGCTCAAAATTGATAGATCTACAACTTTTCCGAAGAATGTATACAGTTATTCTTGCAAATAAAAAAGTTTGGTTATCAATTTCTTTGAAAATATGGACCACCCTAATATTCATGCATATTGAAAAGAGGGCCCTATTATTAGGGACAACTTTGTAGAAGACCATATTTGCCTAAAAACTCATTTGAAGGCGTTGAATGCATCTTTCCTCGTAAATATGGTTCGTGGACCACTGTGGAATGGTGAATAATGGAAGTGTGCGACAGGGATCTTAAATATTATTTCACGTATTGATTATAAATTTCTTCATCTTCAATACCAAAATTCCGAGAAATAAGCAGCAGCATATTTTGCCCCATTATCCCCCAAACGTCATATTTATAACATCTTTCATGTATACCCATTGGAATCAGAATGTTATAATATGAATGATATATTATTTTAACTGCAATGGAACAATTTGATTATACTTTTAAGTAAATTGGGGTGAAACAGGCTTTACACCCCGCTGAAGCAATGTCGTAAGTACAAGAATCATTCGTATAGAAATTATCTGTCAAACAAGCTATTTGTCAACTTATATTGTCATTCAAGCTTTTTGAATGTTATTTTTCTCATTTAATCCCATTGTACCCTAAATTTCGAAATTTCATAGGATGCAGAGATATTACTGGTTAGCTCTTCATCAATATTAACACATATCATGCATAGAAGTTTCAAGTTAAAGTTGTTTTAAATTAAAAACAATAAAAAATAAGTGTATAGGGGAGTTTGGGTAAACTAAGCTCTAAAATTATATGCTGTCGTCACCTCCCATGTATGGGGCTATGCGCAAACAACATTTAGGATGTTTTTGGAGTATATGAGCAATGGCTCATCGTTTAGAAATGTTTGGAATCGGTGGTATAAGGATGGGAACTACTTATATTTGTATGCCGGGAAACTTAAATATAATCAATAATTTAAGATCAAACTGGCCAAAAATGGTTTCTTTAGGAATAAACCATGTTATTGTCACGTAAAAAATCATAAATAAATAAAATGAATTTCTACCTTGAAAATATACCATTGCCTAATTGACCCCACAACACCCTAAAATTGTATGTAACGTTACTCAATGGGAGTGGGGCGATGGTATCCCAGCGAAAAAATCATTAAAATCATAACAAGTAACAGAAATTCACAAATTTGAGGGGGGACTGGGGTAAAACGGGCTCTATAATTCGCTTCAGAGAAGTTGCCCGTACATGAATCATCCACCAACCAATTCTTGAGAACATTTGCTTTCGAATAAGCCATTGATGGTCACATAGTGTCTTGTATTAAGAAAGTTATTAATTTTTTCCACCTTTGGGCTTGATTTTGCCCAATGTGCAACGATGAGAGAGATTCAGTAAGTGTTACACTTAGTGATGACCGCTCCTCGTCGCAGCTTTTGTAGGAGCATCTTCTTTGTATTCCTTCGTGAACCATGCAACTCGGCGAGAGGACAAACGCGTGACAATTGAAACAGAACCAACAAAAAGAAGAAAAACTTCCGAGTGGTTCATATATCATTTCGGCGTTCAAACACTGGTTCTAACTTTCAGTGATTCTTGCAGGTGTTCAAAGAGGCTCCCTCAGTATTTTCTAAAGATATTCCTCCATGCATATCCGCAGAATATTTGTTTAGAATATCTCCATGAATTCTTTAAGGAATTTATTCCGAAATATGTCCTAGGAATTTCATCAGAAATTCATTTAAAAATATTTCGAGTTTTTTTTTCTAGGGATCTTTACAGAAGCCTACCTTGGTGTTTCTTCAAGTATTTTTACAGGAATTCTTCCAAAAATACGTCCACAAATTGTTCCTGGATTACTTTGAGAAAATCCTTTAAGAGGTTTAATAAAATATTTCTCCAAGAATTCTTCTTTAATTCTTTTAGGGATTCCTTCCAGAATATCACAAGAGACTTCTTCAGAATCGTAAAGATTTCTTCAGGAATTCAGGAATGGTTCAAAAGTTCTTCATAGAATTTTACGGAGATTTCTCCTAATTTTTTAAAACTTCTACAGAGATACCTTCGGAAAATTTTTCCAAGAGTTCCTTCAAGAATTCCTTGATAATTCTCAAGGATTTTTTAAGTAATTCTGTCAGAAATTGCACAAAAATGACTGGCATATTTCTTGAAAGAATCCCTGGAGGAATTCATAAAGAAATCCATGGAGGATTACCTTTAAAAACCATTGGCGATTCTAAGAAGAATCTCTTAACATTTTCTGGATGAGGGATTCCATTACAAAAATTCTGAAATTGTTTCTGGAGGAATTCCTGGACCTAGAGAAACTCTCTGGAATATACCTCTTTAATTGGAATAAATTTAAAGCAAAAATTGCTTGAGAATTTTATAAAAAGATTCCTGGAGAAATTTGTGAAGAAATTTCTGAACAAATTTCTTAATAATCTCTGCAGAAACCCCTGGAGAAATTGCAGGCAATGGTACTCGTGGAATTCTCGAAGGAATCCCTCAATCAATGATGCAAAATATCACCTCACGAATGCTCAATCAACCTATCAATTGTATTTTTATCGCTTGCGATTGAACTGTACACTGCTCAGCGATGGCCAGAGGCAAAGAGGTGGCAAAACGAACATGATGTAACTCACCAACGATTTTGCACACATCTGTCAGTACCGCCACATACTCACCCGAACAGCTGAACAACACCGAACGGGTTGGTTTTAGAAGCTACGACACGAACGCTCGACACGCACACAGAAGCAGCATTCGCATGTACCGACACCACACCAATAATGTTTCCAGCCTGCGATGCTTCGCGATAAGCTGATCGAAAAGCATCGAAAGCGATGAAAAGACAGGCTTGGCTGGAACGCAACAGCTCAGCGGCGAAAAGGAGCAGCCAACAATGCTGATCAACGTCGAGTCTGTTCGTGTGCTATTCGTACGGGAGGTTGGTTTGGTAAAGCGAGATAGGGTGAAAACGTATTCGTTGTCGAAAGCGAATCGCATCATTTCGCGAATATTTTCACCAAATAGCAAGCTTGCCCTCAATAAACTTCTGTGGATCCCTGGAGGGTTTTCTGGAGGTACCTCTGGAAGAATTTTTAGGAGAATTTTTTATACAAGTTCTGAAGTGATGAAAAATCTCCAAAGTGCTGCCGGGACAATTTTTTTGCGGGTGATCCTTCAGTACAAAAAAAATAACATGAAGGAAGAACTACTGAAGAATTTTATAGAAAATAAAAGGATTCAATCTTTGAAAGAATACCGTAATCTGGGGGGTAGTTGATCACTATGGCTTCCACATCCTTCAGCCGCTGAGGATGCCACAATTCTGTTTTAACGGAAGCACTTTTTACGTAAACGAATTATGTGAATATAAAAGAAGAACTTTTGAAGGTTTTAATGCCAATTGTGACAGATTTTACATAAAAATATCGATTTTATAAAATGTGTATTAAAACTTGATGAAAAGACTGTCTTTCAAAAAATCACCTCCCATCAACGCTTTGTATATTAGATGATTCACAAAACACTCCTATTCATTCATTGTAGGCTTATTGAACATAGGTTTGTGTTGAAATTGATGTTAACACATAAATTTTATTTGAAAATAGAGTATTTTTGTGAAAGTGAGACAATTTTTCAAGAAATTACCTACCTTTAGGCTTCCAATGTGCGTCATTCTGTAACTTACTAAACTTTGTGTTATTTTTAACATACAAAATACACCAGTTGTATGAGAATCAGATTCAGATCATCAAATTAAGATTGTTCAATAATTTTCCATTCTTAGAACGTTCTGTCATTGGTTGATCAACTTCACTCCGGATCGAAAGCTCTTAATTTGGCCATTTGAGCATATTTTACAAAATGTAGCAGTTTCTTCTAAGGTTTCGTCCACGAAACTTAAAACAGGTCCCCTCAGTACATGTTTTAAAAATATTTGTTTGGAGTGATCAACTTCCCCTCAGATTACGGTACCTGGAAGAACTGGAGGACCCTCTACAGGTATTTATAGAAGAATTTCTTCTAACGCAGCCTTCCGAAATCTAAGGATTTCCGAGTGAACGAACTTCGTTTGCCAAATGGCAAACTGACTTCCTCTGATGAGTAAGTTCTGGAATGCTTATTCAGCACACACTTCCCTGGATGTGTGGTTGTGGATATTACATCTTCGGATGAACTTGATGTCTTTTTTGTAGTTACGATTCCCTGGCTTCGGCTCGGAGTATTTTAACTATAGAATCGATTGAGTGGGCACTAAATAGCTTTGCTCCTTTCAAATCTCCTGGGGCAGATGGGATTTATCCTATTTTGCTTCATAAGGGATTTGATTATTTCAAACAGGTGTTGAAAAAAAAATACTTGTTTGCAGTTTTGCTTTCCCAAACTTGGCGGGGTATTACTGTGAAGTTTATTCCAAAAGTGGGTCGTGCGTCGTATGAAGAAGCAAACAGTTTCAGACCTATCAGTTTGACCTCTTTTCTTCTGAAATGCTTAGAACGCATTGTGGATCATCACATCCGTGATGTTCATCTGGCCAACGTGCCTACCAATCTGGTAAGTCCACTGTGACTCTTTTACACATGGTTGTTTACGATATTGCGAAAGAATTCACTCAAACCATCTTTTTTGGGTGTTTTCTTAGATATCCAGGGTGCTTTTGACAACGTGCCTTTTGATGTCATATTGGAAGCCGCACGGGGTCATGATGTTTATCCAATGATTTTCAATTGGATTTACCTAATGCTCACAAACCTACATCTTTTCTTAACATTGCGTTAATTTGAACGATTAGGAAATTGAGTGTTTGTGGATGCCTCCAAAGGGGAGTCTTGCCACCGCTTTTGTGGAATCTCGTAGCGGATGCGCCATGGAGGCAACTCAACTCAATAATAGCGGTTTTCATACTTATGGCTTAACTGACGACTACCTAATACTGTTAGGTGGTATGTGCATCAGCACCCTTCAAGATTGCTGCTACGAGCCAATTGAAGTAGTTGCTCCACAAATAACAAATATACCTAAGTTGATATCGGAATGAATTGACAGCCCATTTAACACTCCCTTTCTGACTAATTCTTATCCAAGTTCTGACCCCAGAAGGTTTAATACCATAATTTTAAAGGCTTGCCCTCCTGGATTGCTTATGGTGAAAGTACTCAACAAAAAATGTCAATGCTGTTACGGTTTTGTAATGTAATGCTCGCCTTATGCAAATCAGCACCGCAAGCCACTTGAGCACTTAAAATCGATCAATAACCCGAAAACAGTTTTTTTTTCTCAGCTCGTTGTACTACATACTACTTTTCGTACCCCGAGGGGACGATTCAATGCTGGTTGGTACAAACAAGGCAAATGAAAGAGAAATAAAAAACAACCCGAAACAAATGCGTCAAGGTCGATCGGATGCCAAAGGAGGGCACTTTATACAGTTCGATTACGTAATGCCATCCTCTCAGCTTGACGGAGACTTGGACTCTTGAAGAGACATTCAAACATTCAAAGTGGTCACTCGGATTACCACCGGGGGTGCCCTTCAAAAACAAATCACTGATCTGTGTGATCACTCCTCGGTCCTCAGCATGGACGATGACGACGACGACGGTGGCATTATCTCTGCGAGGGGTTGATCCCACATTAATCATATCTACGATCAGTAGGTCCAGAGAGCCGAAATAATGTGGCATTTATTGAATTCGGTAAATTTACGATTATTATATGCGTTATTGATTTTTAATTACATCAAAAAGAGCACAGAGTCAAACGTTGCCCAGGGCGAAATTTTACGTCCAACTGATTTATGGTTGTGAGCAAAAAATAATGCTGGGTATCAATTAGAAATAAATTTTCCCAAAGGGGCCACATGTTGCCGCAAGACGATGTTTATTTATGGTCCCCGAATCGTTTGCATAACCACCAGCAGCATATAATTTGCAATATATAATAAATGATTTTTCGCACTGTCTCTCGGACAGATCTATGGGTAGGTACGACCGAGCCCTGTCGTGAAAAGATCACGGAAAAGATGCATTCAATGAAAGCTCAATTCAGCTGGGTGCTCCTTCTGTGACGTGCATGATTTGAACGATTGGACCACTGACGGTTGTAGATTTTCCATTGTTATTGAGATTATAGGGAGCCCTTCAACGTGTGCAGTTGTTTTGAATATAGCCATTGAAAACAAAATGTGTGCAAGACAAATTATTTATTTTGGAAAGCTTTAACGCCCTTGTACAAAACAGAACACGTGTCCGATGGACGAATGGTAAATTTGTGTGACGTGGGTTCACCTTTGATGAAAATTGCCCTATGTGGTTAGTGAAGACTGAGAGGATCCGTGATAGAACTTTGATCTAGCTGTTGACAGACAGACAGACAGACAGACAGACAGACAGACAGACAGACAGACAGACAGACAGACAGACAGACAGACAGACAGACAGACAGACAGACAGACAGACAGACAGACAGACAGACAGACAGACAGACAGACAGACAGACAGACAGACAGACAGACAGACAGACAGACAGACAGACAGACAGACAGACAGACAGACAGACAGACAGACAGACAGACAGACAGACAGACAGACAGACAGACAGACAGACAGACAGACAGACAGACAGACAGACAGACAGACAGACAGACAGACAGACAGACAGACAGACAGACAGACAGACAGACAGACAGACAGACAGACAGACAGACAGACAGACAGACAGACAGACAGACAGACAGACAGACAGACAGACAGACAGACAGACAGACAGACAGACAGACAGACAGACAGACAGACAGACAGACAGACAGACAGACAGACAGACAGACAGACAGACAGACAGACAGACAGACAGACAGACAGACAGACAGACAGACAGACAGACAGACAGACAGACAGACAGACAGACAGACAGACAGACAGACAGACAGACAGACAGACAGACAGACAGACAGACAGACAGACAGACAGACAGACAGACAGACAGACAGACAGACAGACAGACAGACAGACAGACAGACAGACAGACAGACAGACAGACAGACAGACAGACAGACAGACAGACAGACAGACAGACAGACAGACAGACAGACAGACAGACAGACAGACAGACAGACAGACAGACAGACAGACAGACAGACAGACAGACAGACAGACAGACAGACAGACAGACAGACAGACAGACAGACAGACAGACAGACAGACAGACAGACAGACAGACAGACAGACAGACAGACAGACAGACAGACAGACAGACAGACAGACAGACAGACAGACAGACAGACAGACAGACAGACAGACAGACAGACAGACAGACAGACAGACAGACAGACAGACAGACAGACAGACAGACAGACAGACAGACAGACAGACAGACAGACAGACAGACAGACAGACAGACAGACAGACAGACAGACAGACAGACAGACAGACAGACAGACAGACAGACAGACAGACAGACAGACAGACAGACAGACAGACAGACAGACAGACAGACAGACAGACAGACAGACAGACAGACAGACAGACAGACAGACAGACAGACAGACAGACAGACAGACAGACAGACAGACAGACAGACAGACAGACAGACAGACAGACAGACAGACAGACAGACAGACAGACAGACAGACAGACAGACAGACAGACAGACAGACAGACAGACAGACAGACAGACAGACAGACAGACAGACAGACAGACAGACAGACAGACAGACAGACAGACAGACAGACAGACAGACAGACAGACAGACAGACAGACAGACAGACAGACAGACAGACAGACAGACAGACAGACAGACAGACAGACAGACAGACAGACAGACAGACAGACAGACAGACAGACAGACAGACAGACAGACAGACAGACAGACAGACAGACAGACAGACAGACAGACAGACAGACAGACAGACAGACAGACAGACAGACAGACAGACAGACAGACAGACAGACAGACAGACAGACAGACAGACAGACAGACAGACAGACAGACAGACAGACAGACAGACAGACAGACAGACAGACAGACAGACAGACAGACAGACAGACAGACAGACAGACAGACAGACAGACAGACAGACAGACAGACAGACAGACAGACAGACAGACAGACAGACAGACAGACAGACAGACAGACAGACAGACAGACAGACAGACAGACAGACAGACAGACAGACAGACAGACAGACAGACAGACAGACAGACAGACAGACAGACAGACAGACAGACAGACAGACAGACAGACAGACAGACAGACAGACAGACAGACAGACAGACAGACAGACAGACAGACAGACAGACAGACAGACAGACAGACAGACAGACAGACAGACAGACAGACAGACAGACAGACAGACAGACAGACAGACAGACAGACAGACAGACAGACAGACAGACAGACAGACAGACAGACAGACAGACAGACAGACAGACAGACAGACAGACAGACAGACAGACAGACAGACAGACAGACAGACAGACAGACAGACAGACAGACAGACAGACAGACAGACAGACAGACAGACAGACAGACAGACAGACAGACAGACAGACAGACAGACAGACAGACAGACAGACAGACAGACAGACAGACAGACAGACAGACAGACAGACAGACAGACAGACAGACAGACAGACAGACAGACAGACAGACAGACAGACAGACAGACAGACAGACAGACAGACAGACAGACAGACAGACAGACAGACAGACAGACAGACAGACAGACAGACAGACAGACAGACAGACAGACAGACAGACAGACAGACAGACAGACAGACAGACAGACAGACAGACAGACAGACAGACAGACAGACAGACAGACAGACAGACAGACAGACAGACAGACAGACAGACAGACAGACAGACAGACAGACAGACAGACAGACAGACAGACAGACAGACAGACAGACAGACAGACAGACAGACAGACAGACAGACAGACAGACAGACAGACAGACAGACAGACAGACAGACAGACAGACAGACAGACAGACAGACAGACAGAAAAAAAAATATCTTAAGAGCAATAAATAATTCAAAAAGTGCAATAACTAAAAAATAAATTATCAATAAATGTCGAAAAACGAGCAATAAACGTAGATGCATTTTGAGCCAAAAAAATTATATAGAACATGCGGCGAAGCCGCATAGAGGATTGAGGAACTGAGGCGGCAGAAGGCCGCCGAAGTTTCCGATATCCGATGCACCGCAACTGCATCGATTCGGTTCTAGGCAAACCATAGATTCAAGAATTTGCCCGGTATAATGCAAACATAGATGTTATCCCTTTTTTTAGGTCCGACGAGCGATAGCGAGTTCGGACACCAAGCAATTGCTCGGTAAATTGCAATCATAATTGCGCAAGCTTTTCAGTCGATTCAGTCATATAAGTGCGATTCAGCATTTCACTGTCTCATACTTTTCTGCATTTGTTTTTCATGGGTAATTTCGTCATTTTTTATTGCATTTTTTGAATTTTTTATTGCTTTTTCGATATTTTTTTATTGTGAATTTTCTAATTTATTATGGAAAAATCGGATTTATTTATGGAAAATTCGAAGTTATTTGGTGGGAAAATTTGCTTTTTTTATTGCAACAGTTGATTTATTCATTGCATTTTTGACGTTTTTAATTGCTCAAAAATCAATTATTTATGGAAACTTTTGATTTATTTATGCATTTTTCTATTTGTTTATGGAACTTTTGTTATTTATTACTGCTTACACCCCTGTTTCTTCACTGGGACTTTTCGAATTATTTATGGGAAATTTTGTATTTATTATGGAACGTTTAATTGTCTGCCATGTCAAAACCTTAATAACAATAGTTTGTCGATTATTTTTACACACAATCAACGTATTCCACCGATTTCATCAAGTATTCCTTGATAGATTTTTGCGAGAATTTCTTGGCGATATATTTTACGATTTATCTAGCAAATACATCAAGGACTTCTACAAAAATTCCTCTTTGGATTACATCTGAACTTTTTTCAGGGATTGCTTCAGAAATTCTTCTTAGCATTGATTTAGGAATACAAACAATGATTTCTTCAGGAACTCCTCCAAGCATTTCCTTATGATTGTTTTTTATTTTTCAAAGAATCCTTCAGAATTCAGGAAGTATTTTTTTCGGAATTTCTTTAGGCAGTGCTTTAGGAATACCTTTACGGATTCCTTCATAAAGTCCTTTACGGATTATGTCATGAAGTCCTCCAAGGAATTTTTCTGATGAACCCTAGCGAAGTTCTCCAAGAAATCCTTAAGTGATTTTTCGAAGAAGGAATCTTGCAGGAGTTTCTCATGGAATATATATCTTATGAATTTATAAGATCATGCTTAGAACCATACCTGAATGGACTTTTGAGTGATTTTCTAAAAAAGTTTTTGCGGGCATTTTTGGAATAATTTATAGATGGATCTTCTATATGAATTCTGCGATGTATTCGGAAAGAATCACTGGGTTGATTTTGACATTCAAGGATTACTACAAAAATAAACTCAAAGAAATCTAGCTAATATGTGAATAGGACCAAAGAGCGTTTTGGTAAACAAACCAATTTTGGTTGCGGTAGGTCTGATCTCGATCCACACACGCACCCACGTATACCTAATACTAACGAATACCGTAATGTGTATTCTTCCTATTAGCGCTGCGCGATCGAAACAAATTTGTTTACAAAAAGCGTCTAGGCTTTTCACACGTTAGGGGCTGTCCATAAACCACGTGGTCATTTTTTTGGGACTTCTCAACCCCCCATACAAAACGGTCATTGGCCGAACCCCCCCCCCCCCCCCCTCATGACCACGTGGTTTATGGACAGCCCCATTAGGCTAGAAATACTATGAGGAATTACAAAAAAGATCTTTTGAAAGTGAAGGGGTTTTTGGGAGAATTAATTTTGAAATGTCTGGATTATTTCTCAAAGGAATCAATGGCGGAACCCCAAAAGGAATTCCTCTCAAATTCTTTGGTGCAAATAAAAAAAAACAGCCTTCGAAAGAATTCCAATGATACATATTGCCCATTTTACCAGATTTGCTGGTATGCCTGAAACATACTGGAAAAACTTGTAATTAGAAGGCACGAAATGTTGCTAATTGACAAATTGAGAGATGAAATTTGTGAAAAAAATCGCGTTCTGGTGGGATTCGAACCCACGACTCCGTATTCGCTAGACCGGCGCTTTAACCAACTAAGCCACAGAACAAGTAATGATTCTGCGGAATAGAAAGCCAAACTGACTTCGAAGCCGCACCGTGAACACTCCTATTTCACAAAATCATCTCTCTTTCAGCTTAGATGTCAATCCACAACACACTCCTTTTTGTGCCCACACGCAAAACAAGGAAAGCTACCAAAAATTGAGATATGCCTTTTCTATCAATTTATGTATTGAAAACGTACAGAAAATGTGATAAATCATAATCCATTCGTTGTATTAAGATGCGCTACACGGTTGCATTCTTCATTACACCAACGAACCTAACCTCAAAATAACTGACAATTCTCAGGTCATTTTGGCAGATATTACATGAGCATGAAAAGAACGGCATCAAGATCGATAAAGTAGAATATATTATCCGTCTTTTTCGTGCACGTGTGCGGTCTGTCAAAATGACCTGAGAAGTGTCAAACCTTTTCATGGCTAGCTTTGTTGGTGTAATGAAGAATAGCTTCCATACCACTACACACAAACACCTCCATTCAAACCCGAGAAGTTGAACCGGGTTGCGTCTAAAAATAACTTTCGCTTCGCTGCTGAGCTTCGCGTCCTATTGTCTACATGGAAATTTCCACTTGCAAACAGCAACCTGCTGGATGCGGGCTTTTCAGTGCACAATGGGAGAGTCGTATTTACGAAGACAAAAATGTTTCTGCCAAGTTCTGTCATTTCTTTTTTTTTTCATTATTGTGAAATGATTACGGTCAATCAAGTGTGGCTTATCCAAAAATCTGCTGATTAATTATTCTCTATACAATATCAGAATGTTTTACAAAGTTATAGCAAATATACAAAAATAAAACATTCGATTGATTTGATTGATTTGTCTTTATTCAAGAGACTTTAAGCCCTTGGATAAAACATTCGAATCATCAGAACTTTTCGAAAAGTTTTCAATAAATTGCAACTTTTTTGCCTTTGGTCATATTTTAGTCGAGTCCAACGATACATGAAGACCAATACATTAGTCACAAACTTTCCAAATTTAATTTAATTCGGTTCGCTTAGTCCTAAGGTACAGTAATTTGATAAACGGAAGTCAAAAACTAGATATAGATAGAAGGGCTCTAATTTCGTGTAAAGTTGAATAATCAATCAAGCTCAAATTTGCACCAATTAAATCAAACTCGTTGAGGAACAAGTAATCAAAATTTCAATAGTTTTGGTGGACTTTATAAAAGGATACAACTTGCTAAAAATGTTTTAGGCAATTTTTAAAACTTAAACAAATATTATATTCCATATATCTCAGGACTCAGATCACTTAGAAAGTTGATGTCTTCGACTATGTTGTTAGGTTGGTTACGGCCGCTCAGTTGGTTAGCTGATTGGTTCAAGGTTCTGTCAGTAGGCGGCGCTAGTTACGAACTAATTAAAGCATGCAACTTTTATTTATTGTTTCAAATATATTCAGCAAGCTGTAACTTTTTCAAAAATGCACCAAATATTCTCAAATTTTTCCTGCCAGTTGCACAACTAGTAAGCTATAAACGGTACAAATTTGGGCTCGATTGGATAACTTTACATAAAATTGGAGCAACTCTAATAAAGTAGTTCATATTTGAGTGTTCTTCGTTTAATTGCTATATCTCTGGATCAAGTGAACCGAATGAAATGCGACATTGCACAATTATGACTAATACATAGCTCTTTGAAAAACCTTTGACTTGACTAAGACACGTTCAAAGAAAACAAACTTACAGCTAGTTGATTACTTCACGAAAAAATATCAATCATTTGAATGATTTTGCAAATGTGTAACTAGCGCCGCCTAGTGGACCATTAACTGTAAGCCCTTGACTCACTTAACAACGTTGTCGAAGACACCAACTTTCTAAGTGGTGAGAGTCCTGAGATATATGAAATTTAGAATTTGCCGTTTATTGGTGGAATTTCTAATTAAACGATCCACCACCATACATCATGGCATTGCAAATAAAATTATTAGAAAGCAGATTTTTGAATCAGTTTAACCAGACGAACCACCCTAACATAACAATAATAGGGATGACCCTATTGAAAATAAACTTTCTAAAACACAATATGTGTCTAAAAATTTAAAGCTGAAGCGTAAACAGTTTTGTCTTCGCAAATACGGCTCTGGACCCATTGTGCAGTGTGGCGGCTGTATCACTTCCATCACCAAGCCACGTTTGTGTTGATGATGATGGCTTTCAGCCTCTTGTCTTTTCATGTGCAGTTATAGCCGTGCTGGTTAGAGCGCAGGATACTGTGTAGCATCATGATAGTGCCTCGGTTCGATTCCCGTCGCCGCCCGTATTACTTTTTAAACATGTATTGGTATTTGATGGCGCCGCTGCTGCCATGATCAGTCTAAAAATAGAACAAATAATGAGAAACCAGTGCGACAGAGCACACGCACACATGCGAAATTTTCCTTTTCCAGATTCTAGGAAGCCAATACAATTTTTGGTATACTGCCACCTACCAATTTTTGTATTTGCAAGGCCCTAATACAATATTTGTATATGTTGCATACCCAATTGTATTAGAATCTGCCAATCTCAGGTTGCGTGCACTAACTACAAGTGGGCTACCAGATTCGAAAGAATTCCTATAGATTTTTTCGGAGGAATTTTTGCAGAAGGCCTTGGGGGACACGCTATGTCTGAACTAGAAGATTATAAAAATTGAATGTACATCGGGTTTCTTTCCACAGAATATTAGAATTCATGCTATATTATCATATGCAGAAACTTTAAAAAAAAATCATCGGGGAAATTTTGATTTTTTCATCTTTTTAGCTGTTTTTCATACAAATTTGCATGAAATTCACGTTTTCGGCCAAATTCTCTCCCATACAAAATGTATGGAAAAATTCTCACCGATAGAATATTTTTAAACCTTCTGCAAATATAGGTTGAATACTGATGTTCTGCGGAAAAAAATCCGATGTACATTCAGTTTTTATAATCTACTGGTTCAGACATAGCGTGGGGAATTTCCGTAGGATCCCCTGGGGGAATTTGTGCAGGAATCTTTCGGGGATGAATGTGTTCATCCTTGTAGAAGTATTCGAAGGAAAACTTTGAGAAATCCCTGAAGGAATCTTTGTAAAGCAGTTTGAAAAAAAAAATGAAAAAGATCCTTCCTGAAATCCTTACTGGAATTGCTTAAAAAATCCATGAACGAATTGTGGAAGAGGGTTTGAAAAAGTCACCTAAGAAATCCAACAGCAAGTATTGAAGGAGTTTCCGAGGAAATCCCTACAAGTGTAACTAGAGAAATGCTTGAACAAATACCTAAGAAATCATTGAATGGACTTTTTAAAAACCGTTTGAGGCATTGCAAAACAAACGCTTCTAAAAAATGTTGAAGGAATTCCAAAAGGTTTCCTCTGAGAAATTGCTGAAGGGATCATGTAGGGCAGCAAAAAAAAAAATCGTGCATTTATTTTCCCATACAAGTCACCCTCCAAAAGTTGCATGCAAGTTTTCATACTAACATAAAATGCTTAAATCTATCAAATTTAATTTGGTTAAACGAAATATTTTGCAAGTCGTTAGTTTAGATGTTAAGTGACCAATTAACCTTTTGATTGCCTAAAAAATATTTCCATGCTTAATAGCTCAAAATTGTGACGTGTTGGAGCAACTCTGAGCCCGGATTCGGATTCAGCGGCCCAAAATCCTTCAGAGACACATAAGTTTGCTCTTGAGACAAAAAAAAATGTTGCGCTGTGTTATTTGTAGCTAAAAATACTCAAAAGATCCTCTGGAGGAATTCATAGAGAATTTTTTGGAGGAATTTGTGTGAGAATCTTCGAAAAAAAATCTTGCTATAGTAATTATAGAAATACATGAATAATTCCTTCCATACAAGAAGGATTTCTTGAACAAAATTATTTGTAAAATACCTGGGGAGATCATGTACGAAATTTTTAATGAAATAGTTGGAGAGTATTGCAAAATTGTTTGATGAAATCATTTTGAGAAATTCTGAATGAATCTCTGGAGAAATTGGAAGATTATTTATTGGATGAGCCACTGAAGAAATCTTTAAAAAATATCCAGAGGAACTTTGGGAGGAATTTCTAAATACATCTCTGGAGGAAATCCTTAAGAATTTAGAATAACCCTTGTTAGAATTCTTAAAGCGATCCCTGTATAAATCACAAAAGTAATCCTCGGTAGAACCCCTGGAGAAATTATTGAATGAATTAATCAAGGAATGCTTTACCCGATTGATGAAAGCTTCGGAAAGTTCCTAACAAGAATAAATTTTGAAAGTTTCAGTAAAATTTCTGAGAGTTGGATAATCTTCAAGAGATGTTTGGAAGAAATACTTAAGAAATTCTTGGAAAAATTCCCGCAGAAATTCTTGAAGCGATTCCTGAATCACTCCCGACGGATATCCTCTTTGAAATCTTAGCCTTGGCTTGCGTAAAGGATGCTTCGAGACATTCTTAAATAATTCCCGAAGAAAGTGACAGAACGGTCTTAGAAGAAATTCTTGAATTTTAGATTGTAAGATTACAAAAGGTACGGTGACCCAATCAGGAATCCTCAGAAAAAAATCCTAAACGATTTTTGAAGGAATCATTTATAAATCCCGGAGAAATTCTTGACTAAGCTTCTAGATGGGAACTAAGCATGATTTTTTAAAAGATTTCTCAAAAAAAAAACAAATAATTTCTTAACTATTCGCTCTTTATTGTGCTTTGTGGAATGATTAATAAACTCTGCAGAAATTCTTGACTGAGTTGCTTAATGGAAACTTATAATGATATATCAAAAGGTTTCTCGAAAAAAAATTAAGGAATTATCAAAAATCACGATAGAGTTTTAAGAAAAGTTCCTAAAGAAATACTATCAAACATCCTGAAGGAATCCCTTAGAGAACTGCTAGAGTAGACGGATATTAAAAAAAATCTTTGGAAATCCTGAAGAAGGATTTTCGGAAAAATTCCTATAGATTTTCTCAGAGGAAGTTTTGTAGGAATCCTTAGAGGAATACTTGAATTATTTGATAAAATTAGCTAAATATGGAGAAACTTTACCGAAAATGTCATGCAGCAAAAAATGGTTTATACGGGAAACCTTACGTCAAATTTGGTATGGCTCTGGAATCATTGTGCTTGAATAGTGACAATTCTTTATCAACAATAAGTGTTTTTGTTTTAATCTTTTCAAGCATTATTTATTGCAAACTATATCCAACCAGGGATTGGCGGCATGCACCGTACGGTGCGTAAAAAGCGTGTGCTTCACACAATCTCAAGTGCTTGTGTCCCGTTTTGCCGAGAGACAGAGACGTATGAGTGAGAGCTTTCGTAATTGAGCGAGAGAAAAATCGCAGCACTAGCTCTACGGCGCAGGGAGTAATGCACGGTGCTTCGGACTGTGCTTGTCACCAAACCAAAAATCACTTAATAAATTAATTGAAGAGTTTGTGTTTTCGGCAAAGTTGTTAAGTTTGTCAAGGGTTGACAAATGATGGATCGTTTGATTCGAAATTCTCCCAATCATGCGTAGTATCAAGCCAAGTGCAAAGCACAGAGACAAGCACCGAGAGAGTGCATACGACAGAGCGTGCGAGACAGGTGAGCTCCAGCGCGCGGCAAAGTAAGCGAGCAACACACAACCGATTGCACGTACTCGTCTCCTGGTTTGTTGTGCTGTCTCGTAGCAGCGTGTATCAAACATATTCGTTCTTTATTGTGCTCTGATCATATTGAATTCACAAGCTAATATCGAGTCATGTAGGTAAAATTATACATGGCGTGACATCGACCAAAGGAAGCATCGAGTTACAGACATATTGACTTATGGAGACTACGGTGTATAACAAAATGAATGGACCGACAAACCCATTCAGTTATAGAAAATATCGATTTTTATTTGTACATCGAGTTGTGGATAGTGAAATGTAGTTTTAAATACTAAATCAGAATCTAGTTAGTTGTTTTGAGAAACTGTGAGGCTCCAACCAGAATTTCAAAGTTTCACTAGAATTTGGAAAAAGCCCCAATTTCTATTAAGTATTCTATCAATTCTACAAATTAGTGTTTCCAAAATTCCATAGGGATTAACGCCATTTGTAGTGATATTGATTGAACTTTCGTGCGTCACCAAAGCCAAGTCGTGGCACATAGTTTGAGAACCGCTGTTAGTATATTATTCAGGAAAAACTTAAAAACGGTTCTTCTTCAATTTTTGAAGCACGGTTTGAAAATAGCTACGTTAACTACTTTAACTTAACGAACTTTTACTGTACTCTGCCGATTACCCGTGCGGCAGGCCCAATTCCGTGCATATCTGATCTGCACACGGATGAAGCCGAAAGTGCAGCAGCAGCAGCAGCAACAGCAAAAGTGAATCGTCAATCAGTAGTTTTTGCTTTTCTTCGCAGCCAGCGTGTAAAGCCAGTGCCAACAACAACAACAACCAACGGTTGCTGCGTGGTCGGTTGTATTCCGTTGTCGACGCGCCATTCAGCATCACCGTCTCCATCGTCGTCACCGTCGTCTTGGGATCTTAGTGGGGTCTCGTCGAACTGCAAGTGCTCGTCGGTAGGTACTGGGCCCAATCCGTCAGTCGGTTCCAGACCGTCTCAGTTGGTGGATCAGCACAAATTTCGCATCGAAAGTGAACGTGATTGAAAGTGGCAGTTGAACGCGCGCAAATTAACACACGGTGGATTTTCAAGTGATAGAGTAACAGCACGCTTACCGAAGCTCTGAATTGTCTCTAGTGGAGCGTGGATAACTAAGCCGATTGGTGGTGCTAGCGGCCGTTGAGCAGAAGAAAGTGATTTTTTTGTCCAATTGATCGTAAGTGGTGTGTTGAATTGGTGAACAGTTGTAACGAGTGGATTGATTAGAGGTGCCTCATTAGGACCGATTTGGAAGCTGAGCGTGTCCCGAGTACTTACGGGTTTTTTTTTTGCCGAACCGGACTAACTTTGAAGGAGACAACATCATCGATCCAGTATGCGGTGCGTATTTTTATTAGCATTAGAAGTAATGATCGTGAATTTTAATGAATTACTCAATCGATTCAGTGCTTGAACTGTATCACGTAATGAATGTAATTTGAATTCCGCTTAAGTTTATGATGTAGGAGAAATGTGTGTAACAACCAAGACTTACATGTGTTTTCTAAATGGAGAAGGTGTGCAAAAACTTGTATGAGTGAAAGTTTCAATTATGTGGAATTTAATTTCAGTAGGTGTGAATGTAGATATTTATTTTGCACTAGCTGTCCCGGCAAACTTTGTCTTGCCAAATTATGTTGGTTTGATGATTGTTAATGTCATTCCAGCACCGCACTCTAGATTGGTTTCGTTACGATCGTGTTGATTTTCTTCCCAGCTAATGAAAAATCAGCATTTTGTCTATTTTCTTACATTTTAGTTCATTTTCCTAACTTTTTTTTACATATAAACACTGCCACCATGAATACGAATCTAACCATGCAAGAGTCATCCTGATCGATTCAACCGTTCGTGAGTTTTGTTGCCTCAAAGGGACTTCAAACTCATTTTTATATATTTTGCATTAAACATAAATATTGTTAACTGCCACGAAAAGTTTCATGCGCCCTTAATTTTCTTGCAATTTGAATACCTAAGTTTCTTCTATTGTTACTTTATATTAGTGCTGTAGAACAAATTTATATAGGATGTTTCTCGATTGAGAAAATATTAAATTTTAATGAAATTATGCGGTTTTTATATATTTCATGTATACATGACGCAAATCATGACTTGATTGCTATGGAAATCCGTGCTTTTAGAATAATAGGTCTCGTGGGATCACTTGATTGGGAGCGTGAACATGTCTTACGTGTCATGCTTTCATTAACTGGATAGGCAAAATTTTTACTTCTTAAAAATGTTCAACAACCTCTAACTTCTCGTAAAGTGCATAGAAAATTCTCACACTTTCGCTGTTAAATAGTTGATCAACTAGTCGTCTATTAATCCAATATTAGACTATTCTACATGAAGTTACAACGATTCTAGTTGAATGTAGTATTATCTGGTTGCCATTATTAAGCTGTTATTATTCTGCTAAAAATTAAATTTGGAGCATTCATGACTCATATATTCAACTTTTAAAATTGACAGATTTGCTAGCAAGAAAAACACTATTAGGTTATTTTACGTAATTTAAGTTCACTTAAATTTCCACTAGTAAACTTGTATATAAATATGTTAGAAATAATGTCCAACAAAATAGCCGGTAATAAATTGCAACAGTAATGGAATGCATAAGAAAAAAATACCTTATTATTTATATTTTTTCGCATGATTTCTCAATTATTTTTTTCTTATAAACAATATTAAGTTGAGTCATGACGGCACAAATTTCCCAAATGGAGGAGAAACGGGGCCTTTGGAGCCCACCTACTGAAGTTGAGTCTAACGTTTTTCAAAGTTCATTATATAAGTCATAACTGTTCAAAATTTAATTTCATTCGGGTCTTGAATCCAGAGATACAACAGCAAAAATGCCTATCATTCAATAGCAATTCTACTAGAAGTACTACAACTTTATGTAGAATTGTCCAATCTTGCTCAAAATTTGACCATTGGTAGACAACTAATAAGGTACAGGTACAGGAAATCTTCCGATATTTTCTCAGGAAATCCTCTGGGAATATTTTCAAGAATTCCTCTGAGAATTTCTCTAGGACTTCCTCCAAAAATTCCTGAGGAAATTTCTCTAGAAATTTGTTTCAGGAATTCCTCCGGGATTTTTTTCAGGAAAACTTCCGCTTTTTTTTTTTCAAGAAAATCCACTAGAGATTTCGCAAGGAATTTCTGCAGGAAGTTTTCCGTGATTTTCTTTACTCAGAAAACCCTCTGAGGAATTTCCAGGAATTTTACTGGGAATATCTCCAGGAATTTCTCCGGGAATGTCTCCAGGGATTCTTCCGGGAATTTCTCCTGAAATTTCTCCAGCAATTTCTTCAGGAAATTTTGCTTCCTGGAGGAATTCCCGGAAGAAATTCCTGAATTAATCTACGGAGGGAATTCCTGAAGGAACCCCCGGAGGAATCCCAGGAAAAAATCCCGGAAGAAGTCCTAGAGAAATTACCGAAGGAATCACATTTCCGGAAATATTTCAGAATGAACTCCTGGAGAAATTTCCGGATAAGTTCCTGGAAAAATTACTGGAGGAGTTCTTGAAGAAAATCTCGGAAGAATTCATGGAGGAAATCCCGGGGGAACTCATGGAGGTATTTTTGTGGAAATTCTCATTGAAATTCTCTGAGAAAATGCTGAAAAAAAAAACGTGAGGATTTCCTGGAAAGATTCCCGGACAAATTCTCCCAGAAGAATACCTGGAAAAATTCATAGAAGAAATTCCTGGAGAAATTACCGAAGGAATTCTTGGGGGAATCCCCGGAGGAACTCCTGATGGGAGTCCTAGAGGAATTTCTGGAGTAATTTCCGGAAGAATTCCGGGAGATATTCCCGGAGGAATTTCTAGTTTAACTCCCGGAGGAATTCTTGGATAAATTCCCTGTGAAATTCCTGGAGGAATCCCTGGAGGAGTTTCAGGAGGAATCCTCGTAGGAATTCTTGGGGGATATCCTGGAGAATGTCCTAGAAGAATTCCCGGATGATTTCCTGAAGAAATTCCTGGAGGATGTTCTTGAGGAATTGCCAGTGGAATTCCTGGAGAAATTCCCGGTGGAATTCCCGGAGGAATTCTTGCCAAAATTCCCGAAAGAATTTCTGGAAAAACTCCCGGATGAATTCCTATAGAAATTCCTGAAGACATTCCAGGAAGGAAAACGGATAAAAAAAAGCAATATTATGGGGTAATAAAATTTGTCTGCAGGGGTCAAAGTCCATGAAAAAGTATTGCGTCTTGCACTACCGTACTTGGCCGCCTACTATCCTGCCAAATAGCTCTTAGTTTACTGAACAACTAAGCTGAAAACGGAATATTTTTTGTTCATTAGGGGGTTCAAACAAGTATTTTTTTTTGGTACTAGACGGAACCTATCGAAAAATATCAGAACCAAGGAAACCATATGCGTCTTTCTTTCTTTTAGCTTTCGGCTTAATTTGCTGGACGGTTTCAGATTTTTGAAAAAAAATGTTTCAACGTTTTGATTGCTGGTTTCACCTAGCGTCACCATTGCCGGATAGATCGCAACCTGATGAACATTTTTTTTTTATTCTTAATCACTTAACCTAATTTTATAGCTCTATTGTCCACTGGGGCACTACGTGAGCAATTTCAGTTGACTGCTGCACTTACTTTTGTACAGCGCCTAGATTCTATTCTACTTTATCGAACTGGTTGCCTTTCTGCTGCTTTCATTTTTCTACTTTAATACCTGGTAGAATGATGAGCACAAGGATGATAATGGATGTCCGTTGTTCCTTTCCAGTCCGATTGGGGGTCCATTATGAGTGCAGTTCGCCGATGTCCAGGTATCCGGGTCCGTTTGAGCCATGGGGCTCAGGAGAGGGTCAGTGTCAGTTGCTCTCGGGGGGAAAGCAACTGACGAAAAATTGCAAGTGCCGGGGCTGGGAATCAAACCCATGACCATCCGCATATGAAGCGAACGTGTGACCAACTACGCCACGGGCCCCGGCTAATGATGAACAATTTTGCAGAAAACGCCATGCTTTTAGCCTTGCTTCCAGCTCATTAGATTATCGAGATATACGTGTTGAAATATTTTACACAACCTAGTCAACACATGATCGCATATGATGTTGAATAGGATGCAAAAGTGGAGGCGATTTACGCACACTTTACACGCGGTTAAATGGAAGCATGTGCGCATATGGCCTCCACTTTTGCATCCTATGCAACATCATATAAGACTTTGTGTTACCTGGGAAGGTGCCACCTAGCGCATAAATCACGACTCAAAGACTGAAATGTCAGACAGTTTCTAGCTTGCTGATGGACTTTGCTGAAGACGGCATCATTCTATCTTATTACGATTCTGATATATATAAATTTGAACATTTTTTACCCTGGCGCCACCTAGCAGTCGATTCTCGAACCATAGAAGCCATTATCAGACAATTCTTAGCCTGCTGAACAACTTTGCTGAAAACGGCATGCTAATTTCTAGTAGCTTATTAGGGTATCGAGATATTCGTGTTTGATTTGTTAAGACACAAGGCACCACCTAGCGGATAAATCCCAAACCAGAGACTTTATTATCAGATAGTTCTGAGCTTGGTGAAGAACTTTGCCGAAGACAGCATCATTTTATCTTATTAGGATTCTGAGATATGAGGGTTTCAACGTTTTTGACACTGACGAATCGTAAACCAAAGTCACCGTTGCCAATTAGTACTTAACCTGCTCCTGCTGAACAAATTCGCCAAAGACACTATCTTTCTACATCGGGACATCCTATACTAGACTAGAAGAGTTTTTCGGAAGTTGTGAAAATTTCATCAAAATCCATCGAAAAACCAAAAAAAAAAAGTTCTGACCATTTCTGTGCTTTTCCGAAGGTGAAAAATGTACATTGGCTGGATGAAGGGTAATGAAGTCGACGCCAACGATTTGCATATTATTGCTTTAACCCTTTGGGGACGGATGGGTCGCATATGCCCAGCCCAGAAAATCGACCATCACAATCGTGTTCTAGACTAGCGAGCTTGCATCTAGGGATGTGAAAATGCCGTCTCCAAAGGGTTTAATCAAATTGAAAATGTATATGTTCAAATATAGGGAATGTTGTTGCGTTTAGAAAGAAATCAAGTATCACAGCTTTGCTGGCAGTGAACTCCGATGCACTATAGTGTCAAAGTCAAATATTATTTTTTCGTTGAGCACGGGTAGACGATTTCCTATGAAAATATAGCGACTGGCCATTTGTTTTTCGGCTATATCTCTAAACCGGTAAGACATTTCATTTTATCGCCAAAGAATAACAGAAAGAGCATAAGTTTTTGAACTTAGAAATGTTTTGTTGAAAAAATGTATGATACAGACGGTTCTTTTATCAGAATTTTTAGATATTTTTGCTCTATGGTGAAACTTTCAAAAAAATCTCAATGTATTTTAATTAGATAGCTGATGAAATTTGGCGTTGATTTCTCCAAAAAAATAAAAAAATTATTCTGCGATGCATTGTTTTTGAGATATATTTTTTAAGCGTGGTTCCTTTTGGAAAATTAAGAAAATACGAGAAATTCCATCTAACGTTTTCCGAGAAAATAGGCAACTATCCGTATTTGCTCATACATCCACGACCTCTATCTCTAGTGAAATTTTCAGGAAAATCGGAGACCCTTCGGCCCAAACTGTTCAATAGTAAAACAAATCCCCTGATTAATGATGATCAATGATAAAAAAATGACGCCTACTGGAGTTGAACAGCTACCCGCAACGTGAGCACCCTATACTCTACCACACTATCACAAATGCGATCTTGGTTTGCACACTTATACAGTACAGTAAACGCAAGAGTCTTTATGAGAGATCTAGTTCAAATCTTCAGAGGAGAGTGTATCATGTAAAGTAGGATTTGGTCGTGTTTCTTCCAAGACTGTCCCAAAAAATTCAAGGTGCTCAACCCTTAATGAAAGATATGCATGTTCGAAGCATTTTTATAGAACATTTCGATTTTCTAAAAAACATTTAGAGGTTTCGCCAGGGCGATTTTTGAAAAATGGCCCTTTATCATGAAAATTTTCAAAATTATGATTTCCTAATACTTTTTCAACTTCTGATTTTTTGTATATTCTTATATTTTTGTATGCACCCCTAGGCATTCTTGAAGGGTGTTGAGTTTTGAAATATTGTGGGCACCTTTGACTTTTCAAACATTGTTATTTATTTTTGGGACAGTCTATTCTTCTCACAATACAAGCAAAATTAGAGGGTGTGGTGAATCTGAAAAGTACATCTCTGTTTTTAGATTCACTTTGGGAAAGTTCCATCAGGCGGTTTAAGAGTAACCTCTAGCAAGCTGAGTAGCTCATAAAGTGCCCTCTTATCCGAACTTTTGGTTATTTAGGAATGTTCCACTTGTAAAACATAATGGTTCACATCTTCGCAATTCTCGCTGGTGGATCGCCAAAACTACTTCTGACGCCAATATGTGTAAAGGATCAAGAAAAGGCGTAAAGTCGCTCTGTAAGTTCAGTTTAGTTTATTTGAGGCTGCGGATCTTTACGGTAGTTCTTGCAATGTTGTAGAGTAGGTAGCTCGAAGACACCCCTGTACATCTGGCGATGCTTATTAGCTTATTAATAGCGGTTTAATTGTGTGGTGGCCTCAGGCAGAAATTCTTCCTCGCATTCGCGCCAACCCATGGTCATCCAACCAAAGGGTAAGCATGAACAGGTCTCTGGCCCAGGCTATAGGTTCCGTTGATTATAGAAGTTTCGATGTTCTCTTTGGATATACTTCACGTTGTGCTTGCTGAACCCCGTAGCGATCAGCATGCTGGAGTTCTTCTGTGGATAGAAGGCCGTAGAGGATAGGTTTCCGTTACTTATCTTACCGGTCAGACTAAGGCCTGATTGTCCTCTACTGTACGTAGGAGTCGTCTCCATTCCCCTCGGTCCATGGATGTGTGTCTCCAGTTCCGCACTCTGCGAATGGTCCGCAGATCGTCCTTCACTTGATCGACCCACCTAGCTCACTGCGCACCACGTCTTCTTGTACCGGTCGGATGACTCTCGAATACCATTTAAGTTGGGTTGCTATCCGACATCCTGATGACGTAACCGGTCCACCGTAGCCTCCTGATTTTAGCGGTGTGGACGACAGTTGGTCTCAGCAGCTGATACAGTTCGTGGTTAATTCGTCTTCTTCAAGCCCCGTCTTTCATCTACACTCCGCCGTAAATGGTAAGCAACACCTTCCGTTCGAAAACTCCACGGGCACGTTGGTCCTCTGCACGCAAAGTCCATGTTGCGTGTCCATAGAGCACTACGCCTACCGGTCTAATCATAGTTTTGTAGATCGTAGAGTTCTGCGGAATCCAAAGCTCAATTTCCTGCCACAATGTGTCTCCGAATTTCTCAACTGGTGTCGTTGTCAGCGGTCACCAGTGAGCCCAAGTACACGAATTCTTCAACCGCCTCATCACCGTCAATAGAAATTCGGGTCCTGGACACATTTTTGACTAATCCGATTCACCTGGCTTCATTCTTCAGTCGAATGTGCGTTTCCACCATCGTCTCAAATTTGCGAGCTATAAATCAATATAATCAGCGAAACCAAGGAGCTGAACGGACTTCGTGAAAATCGTCCCACTCGTGTTTATCCCCGCTCTCCTTATTACACATTATAAAACAATGTTGAACAGCAAGCACGAAAGACCGTCACCTTGCCGTAATCCTCTGCGAGATTTGAAGGGACTTGAGAGTGTCCCTGATACTTTAACTACGCACATCACTCGATCCATTGTCGCCTTAATCAATCGCATCAGTTTATCCGGGAATACTTATTCGTGCATAATCTGCCATAGCTGATTTCGATTGATTGTATCATACGCCGATTTGAAATCGATGAACAAGTGATGTGTGGACACGTTGTATTCGTGGCATTTATGCAACACCTGGCGGATGGCGAACATCTGGTCCGTTGTAGCGCGTTCACCCATAAATCCAGCCTGATATTGTCCCACGAACTCTCTTGCAATCGGTGATAGACGGCGGCATAAAAGTTACAGGCAGTTGACTATTTTTTGAAAGATGAAATTTTTACTTGTCCCGATAATATTGTATATGTATTTCCTGTGTGTTTCCAAAGAGATTGATACAGACATGGAGGCGCATGGTCGGTAAAGACCTTGTTTAATCCTTATTTCTACTTCTTTGGCTGCTGATAAATCCACGCCAACCCTACAGAGAAAAGTGCATCATTCATTTTCATTAATGCATTTCTCCTCTCAAATCAATGTTTGCTTATGCAACATCAATCAACGGCTTCTGGAAGCCATTACATCCAATGACAGGACGTTTCCTTGACTGAACGTTGCCATGTCCGGCACCACCGAGACCGCACGTATGAATCTGGTTCACCAACGTGGGAGCACCTGTCCAGAGCTCACAAAGCCGACATGAAATAGATAATGCACCACATCATTTCTCTACACATTATTACTATACCAGTCCGGAAAACATTTATCATTTACTACTCATGAGGCGGTCTCGCGGGCGCCTAGCTACGCGACCAACAACGTGCCATTTCACCGCGCTGTATTCTTTGCATTGAATTTTCCTCCGGCAGCCAGTAGTAAGTATTATTCAACACTGTGCTGAATGCAATAAATTCAATTCGACCACCGCGATTATGGCTTCTGTGCGCTGCTGCTGCTGCCACTTTCATAATAAGCACAATTTCGGTTTTGGTGTCATTTCAGCTATCGGAAACAACTCCGAGGCTGCCTAGCTTTATCTGCGAACGAAAGCAAGCATGCAGCGAAATGCAACAAACTTAACTACCTCATTGAGGAAAATTATATGCTCAAACAAATTGAAGTCCCTCTATACATACCTACTTTTAAAAGAAAAATCGGAATCTGATGACAAATACTTTCAGTTCATTGAATTTAGAGGCAAAAATAGTTAGCTTAATTCATCCACACATCAGTTATTTCAAAATTTTACCTGAACTATGCAAACGACACCAAATAGCTTGAATCTTATCTTTGGAGCAGTATTTAGTGGAGCTCTCAAGCCTACTGTATAGCATTTCCGAGGAAATTCACTTTTCCGAGACTGACATCAGCGCCAACAGCACAACAACCAACGAAAGTGAATGGATCTCCTCTCGTTTTTCTTCCTCTGCAGCTGCTGCGAAATTAATCCATCCAATTTGTAAAATGGGCTTTCGATTCAACAGTGGAAGCGGCGTTGCACCGAGTTGCAGAAAGCTGCAAATTTTGCACGCACGTAATTACACCTCCAATGAGGGAAGGGTTCCGTTTGCACCAAAGCTGATGGTATATAGCTGTGAAGTAGCTTGCCAACAGATAGCAGGTTGATTAGATTAGATGGCCGGTGAAAACAGAAATTTGTTGCATTCTCCAAATTGCAGCAATTGAAGCCTGTGGAATTCAGATGGTTTAAGTTTTCCAGGAAGCTAACTGAGAAATGCGATAGCTTACATTGAATATTTCTCAGCTCGTTTTTTATCTAACCATAGATGACCAAAAGATTATACAATTGTATGCGGAATCAAACTCTAGACTAAAACAAAAACCGAATTCGTCGCCTCTGGATTGGTGATCCAAAGTCTTAATCACTAAGCGAGTTAAAGACTGGAATTGTCTAAATCGTCATCATCAGCATGGTTTTGCGTATTTACCGCTTCGACAATATGGCAAAAGAAAAACATGCCAAAACGTGACCTACATCTTTTGCCACAAGAGAAGATTCATGGAAATATTATCTCATAAATAACATCAAATGCAACCCCGTGAAATCAAGCCCACTAATTATAATTGACTTTCAATCTCTCACAAAAACAATTTCAAATCATCTCGGAGGCTGAGCATCGCCAACACCAACTCGTTACCGCATACCCCTGCAGACAACAATACCCAAACAGATTGCCGTCGATAATCACCCGAAATTAATAGTTTTCAATTTTGCATCCAAGCTTTACGGTGCCTCACATTTTTTTTTCCGGTTCCAATCCGTCACAGAGAAACAAAATAAACAACAAAATTCGACCGAGATAAGGTGCTTTGAACTCGCGCTCGAACGGTCGAGTTTTGGGTATTTGGGGGATTGCAGTAATGCCACATACGTCATACATCTGCGGTTGTGTAACGTGAACTAGGTTACCAATGTACAATGTGGATAGACAGTCTGGGCAACAATTCTGCTTTGAAATAACTTATCCCTTAAAGGCTACGTATTTTTCCTAATTCAAATCCCTTTAAGATCATAAGCCTCTGTGTACAATAACTTTCATTTCTATCTCCTTGTGGCTAATGCTCCCAGGTATCTGCCGGATGAATGTGAAAATTTGTTGGAAAACAATGTACTTACCTTACCGGTCAGACTAAGGCCTGAGTGTCCTCTGCTGTACGAAGAAGTTGTCTCCACTCTACTCGGTCTATGGTTGTGCGTCTCCAGTTCCACACTCTGTGAAGGGTTCGCAAATCGTCCTCCACTTGATCGACGCACCACGTCTTCTTGTACCGGTTGGACGGCTCTTTTTTTTTCCTTCTAAACCATAGGGGGATAATCTGCTCAACAGACACCCTAACAGAAGGTTAGGGTAGTGTAGGTCTGACAGGCCGTCTTCTACAACAAAAGTAAAATCCAGGACTACTCTCTCCTCGTACCCACTAAACCATTCCTATGGTCGCCAAACCCTACGTCTCTCCGGAACCACCAAGAAGGTATTGCTTCAGAGAGGGGCTAGTGCATCGCACCCACAAGGTTAGCTGCGTAGCCTGCAGCAACGAACATCGATGACTCGCTTTGGAGAGTCCATCACGGTAGCATGCTGGCGCTTAGCCAGTTTCCCGAGTGGTCCTCGCCACTCCCTTTGTCCTCGGAAGGCGGGCAGAGTCAACCCCGCCCTCGCCCTACTGCTGAGCGGACATCAAGAACTGATGCCCACATGCAACCCGATCTGACCTGCCCGCAAAGGAAGGGTATCACTACCCTTCAGGCCCTATCAGATGCATCCGTAGGTTGCTGACGGCAGGGTCTCCACCTGCCCCGACCCTTGCCGGGGACCCCTTTCCAACCGCGGGCTTGGATCCAACCCAGTAGACCGACGCCACGACAGCACCGCTACCGGGACTTCCTCTCCGCGGCCACTTAATCGCTGTAAGGGTCGGCTCGACCGCAGGGCACCGGTTTGACCTACGAAGCAGACTCCGAACCCTTTGGACCACCTCTTGTACTGCATCTGGACTAGCCATTCTCCGAGTCCACGCGCCACCTCCTCTGTAGCTCCCAGACGATGCGGAACTCCGTCCGGACCTGGGGCCTTACCTACGCTAAGCGACTTAGCTATCCCCGCAAGTTCCACATCGGTGACCCTCTCCTCATCGCCAGCCCCAGTCCCCGGCTGTCCTACGAAAGTAAGCCAAGGACTAGGATCATGACGCGGAAAAAAGTCCTCCAATGATCCCCTCCAACATCTCTGGAGATTGCTCTGTAGGAGCCATCACACCTCTCGTCTTGGCCATAACGATCCTGTAGGCGTCACCCCACGGGTTCGTATTGGCACTCTGACAGAGACCCTCAAAGCAGGCCTTTTTTGTTTGCTCTTATCTCGGTCTTAAGTGCGGCTTTTGCAGCGGCGAACACCTCCCGCCGTTCGTTTCGCTCTTCCTCTAATCGTGCTCGCTGCATCCGCCGCCTAGCCCGTAGGCAGGCGCGGCGCAGGTCCGCAATCGCGTCGGTCCACCAGTAAGCCGGTGGCCTCCCATTTCTAGGGTGGACTCGCCTAGGCATGGTCGCATCACACGCACGTGAGAGCACCGCTACCAGCTCGTCGCCGTCTAAACCGATTAAGTTTCGCTCACGGCGGAGCGCTTCCCTAAATACCTCTTCGTCGAAGTATGATGTCTTCCACCTACGAGCTGGACGGCTCCCGAGAACCATTTTAGTCGGGTCGCTATCCGGTATCCTGATGACGTGACCGGCCCACCGTAGTCTCCTAATTTTCACGGAATGGACAATGATTGGTTCTCTCAACAACTGATGCAGCTCGTGGTTCAGCTAGAATATCAACACCATCAGCGTGGCGAGCTAGAATATCAATACCATCAGCGAAACCAAGCAGATGAACGGACTACGTGAAAATCGTTCCACTCCTGTTTATCACCGCTCTCCTTATTACACCCTCTAAAGCAATGTGGGCCTGTCCATAAACTACGTAGACTCTTAGTGGGGGACGGGTGGGGGGGGGGGGTCTGGCCAAAGTCTATGCTCCATACAAATTTCGAAAAATTAGTATGAACAAAAGTCTACGAGGGGGGAGGGGGGGTCTGAGATGGCCGAAAAAAAGTCTACGTAGTGTGGCATACCAGTTTAGCACCCTATGCGCAGAGATGCGAATCGTCAGCATTCGCGCATCATCGAACCCCGCGACCCAACCGCGACAACAATATTCGCGCTCCATCAGACATCGCGACTTCGTCAGCGACACGAAGACTCGAGCCTGTCGGTCAGGAGAGACCGCACCGCCGACGATCACCCTCTTTCGCATCGCAGCAACCGGGCAGCAAGCACGTGTCAAAACAGGCTGGAGGCAATTTTGCGACAATCGGCCGAAACTGTAGTGCGGAAATTTACACGTAGTTTATGGACAGCCCCTGTTGAACAGCAAGCACGAAAGACCGTCAACTTGCCGTAAGCCTCTGCGAGATTCGAAGGGATTCGAGAGTGTTCCTGATACTCGAACTACGCACATCACGTTGGATCGTCGCCTTGATCAATCGTATCAGTTTATCCGGGAAAACGTATTTGTGCATAATCTGCTATAGCTGTTCTCGATCGATTGTATCATACGCCGATTTAAAATCGATGAACAGATATTGTGTGGGCACGTTGTATTCACGGCATATCTGCAACACCTGGCGGATGGCGCACATCTGATCCGTTGCAGCGCGTTCACCCATTGCAATCGGTGAAAGACGGCGGCATAAAATTTGAGAGAGTATCTTGTGGACAGCGCTCAGTAGTGTGATCGCGTGGTAGTTCCCGCAATCCAACTTGTCGCCCATTTTGTAGATGGGACACACGATACCTTCCATCCATTCCTCCGGTAATACTTTCTCCCCCCAAATCTTGGTAATGACCCAGTGTGATGCTACCACCAGTGCTTCTCTACCGTATTTTAGAAGCTCGCTTGGTAGTTGATCTGCTCCAGCGGCTCTGTTGTTTTTCAACTGGTCAAACTCCTCCTCAATTTCTTGCAGGTCAGGAGCTGGAAATCTTTAATCCTGCGCATGGGTCTCAAGGGCTGTTTTATGGGTTCTAAGGGACGGACGTTCCAGTGGGTTTCAGAGGCGACAGATAGAAACGCCCTTGGAAGACTCCTGAAATTTCCTCAAACGCCCATAAAAACTTCCTGGGAATCCTTTTGGCCCAATCTCAAATGCTGAGGGAAGTGAAGAATGCCATTGAAAACCAACAAAGCAGCTAGGAAGTATGTTATCGAATTTGAATTCATCAAGATAGGTCCAGAAAAGTTGGCTACCTGCCTGCACCGGATAGAAAGGATATGGGACACCCTAAAACGGAAGGATTAATGTGCCCCAGTCCCAAGAATGACGACCACCATTTTGAATGCTGTGTACATTGTCCTATCGTAGATCGTTTTCCGTCTTCTGTTACCTAAACAAATGGGAAGTAATCGGGCCGGCTTCATCAACGGCTGGTCGGCAACGGATCAGATTTTCGCCGTTGAGCAATTCTTTCAAAAATGACGTGAATTCCAGGTCTCAAAGCATCACTTATTTATCGACTTTAGGGCGGTATACGAAAGTGTCGACCGCACAAAGCTATGAAAAACCACATACACTCCCGTTCAAAAGTTTGGGGTCACCCCCTCAAAAACATGTAATTTTTTTAGGCCCATATCTTCGCCAATTTGCGTCCGATTTCAAAACCCTAGGTTTCATTCAAAAGATAATAAGTCAAAGAAACTTTGAACATGATTTAAAAGAAACTTTTCCAAAAAAAAATTGTATGTAAACTTAACCTAAAGTTGTCAAATTTTCTAAAAAATGAATATAAACTTACGGCAGTGTCGCTGGAAGTTGGGTTGACCAAATTTTAAGATGAGAGCGGTAATGTGACCCATTTTCTATTAGCTTTCAACTGCTTTTTACAGAGCTTAGCTAAAAAATCTAGAAAAAAAGTTATTAAGTAAATTAATCCTTGATGTCATCGACCAAAAGTTTGGGGTCACCTCTCAAAATGCTGTATCGGCCAAAAGTTTGGGGTCACTTTCGTAAAGCATGGAAAAGTGATTTGGTGATATCTTTGTCATCTATAGTTAAATTTTAATTATTTTTGGCTCATTTCAAAGATAAATTTACGTTTGATGTCTTCAACTTAACGTATTTTACGATTTTTGTATATAAAAATGTTATGTAAAGTTAGCACATTTTACCACGCTTCAAAAAATGAGGCAACTTTACGTTAAGTTTTAGTATGTAAATTTCAACAAATATGTGTGGTTCAATGTGTATGCAGTAAGTATCATTCATTTTGTTTCAAATAAGCCAAGAAGAATTAAAATTGAATGAAAGATGACAAAGATATCAACAAATCACTTTTCCATGTTTTACGATAGTGACCCCAAACTTTTGGCCGATACAGCATTTTGAGAGGTGACCCCAAACTTTTGGTCGATGACATCAAGGATTAATTTACTTAATAACTTTTTTTCTAGATTTTTTAGCTAAGTTCTGTAAAAAGCAGTTGAAAGCTAATAGAAAATGGGTCACATTACCGCTCTCATCTTAAAATTTGGTCGACCCAACTTCCAGCGACACTGCCGTAAGTTTATATTCATTTTTTAGAAAATGTGGCAACTTTGGGTTAAGTTTACATACAATTTTTTTGAAAAAGTTTCCTTTAAATCATGTTCAAAGTTTCTTTGACTTATTATCTTTTGAATGAAACCTAGGGTTTTGAAATCGGACGCAAATTGGCGGAGATATGGGCCTAAAAAAATGACATGTTTTTGAGGGGGTGACCCCAAACTTTTGAACGGGAGTGTACATATGTAAATTGGCTTTCATGGGAAACTGACCAGACTGATGAAAGCTACTTTGATCTGTACAATTGTTTACAAGTAGAACAAACCCAAGCAACAGACAAGTCATATAAGAGTTACGGCAGCGCAGATTTTGGTTTTACAGTAGTAAATTTGACGTTATTCTAGCGTTATGTTAGAAAACGTCATAATAACTTCTATACAACCAAAACTTGCGCTGTTGTAACTCTTATATGACATGCGTGTCATTTGGGAAACCAACAAAATCTGTGCACCATTAAATCCCACTAATTGACCACCTCATGTGTTACGCTAAGTTCATTAAAACCTTGATCAACATGACAATGGACTGTCGATCAATCTAATTTTCATTGATAGTCTTTTTCATCGAACCTTAGAGCATCCGACAAACGTCTTCCATTCGAAGGATCGCGCAAGCTCTATTGTTCGGCCATCACAGTCCCAAAAAACTCTCCGAATCGATGTCGGTTATGATCAAAATCGAGAAAAGTTTACTGGGTAATCTCATAACCGATCTCTTTTTCTTTTGTAGCACATGGTTTTTCTTTTCTGCATACAGTAGAGCGCAAAAACCCGCGACGCATGAGAGTGAAAGTTGTTGTGCATGCATCTGAGCGGGTGGTGGCGGTGGTGGTGTAGCTGAAGAAAAACAAATGTGTGCATTCAAATTTAGATCAACTCAACGGCGACGACGACAACAACGCGGCCACTCTTCGTTCATAGACAATGCTCAATTAGATACCGAAATACCATTGAACTGCACCGGCAACTGATGCGGGTGGGGTGGTGGTGGCGGCGGTGATGATGTTAGTGAGATTAAAATTTAAGATTATTATGTAGCGAATGGCATGAAGAAAATCGTTTGAAAGCACTATACAAATTCAATCCATTCGATGCGTATCTACCGTAACCGAAGCGAGCACGTGGACGCACTTGAATGGGCTTGTCGAACAACAGCAGCGGTGAAGTACCTGTAATGCGGCACGGCATATCGAATGCGTGCAAGTGGGACTCCGAGATGGGTGGAATATAATGACAAATAATTAATGGGCGTAATAGTTTGGTTTGTGCGAGACAGTTTTGGTATTTACATACATGTATACCTTTTCCTGTCTAGTTCATCGCGATGATGCAAATTTTGTAATATGCGAGAGTATAATCGGTTTTCGTTATGTGATTTCGTAACACATTGTGATTTGCATAAAAATAGGCTGGCGAGATGAAATCATTAGATGAGATGGATGTGTGTTGAATTGAAAGGAACGCATCTGGTGGCGTAACACAACGTAGGATTGAATCAGTCAGCAGACTCAATGGGCTGGTCATGTTACACGGGTGCCGAAAGAACGACAGGCCAAGTTGATAATCAGTTTAGAAGCAGCGAGAAGTCCATCATTCCTTTGTTACTGCTAGTAGTGGATGACGATATCATGGTACTAAAATCTCACCAGACTGTAGAAGGAATCTCTATTCGATGGGATTCAACGGATTGAATCGTAGCTCGAGAAGAACAAGTATATGAAATGTTAAATTGAAATTTTAAAATATGAAACATGAATTGTGCAACGCCTACACAACCATGCCAGTCATCTGTAAGAAAACAAGATGCGCAAAAACAATTAGTGTTTTACGACATAATTCTTAATTCTTACTCCAGCACGATTCCTCATTGACCTTTCAACTTTTCAGGCAACAGATCGCCTTCTCCGAGCACCAGAGCAGTTAGGCTCTCATGTGCAACCACGTTGTTTAAGTGCTCTCAGATAGGAAAGATTTGTTTTGGATACAACTCTCCTCCTTCATCGCCCTTCCTCGCGGCATCCTAACACTCTGGAGAGCCCCGAGGTCTCGTAATCGTAAATTACCCTGAGCATCAGCTGTTCAGCAGCAGTTGGAACCCAACAAACGGGCACCGTGCATGCGGCGCTAGATCTTACGCGACACCAGGGATCACGATCCATGGGAGATCATCGATCGCACCGCGCTGCTGCTGCTGCTGCTGCTACTTCTAGGTAGACAGAAACAGGTTCGTCGCTTGTTTTAAGTTGATCAGTTGAAATCTTTCGCCTATAAGGAGCTGCTTTTTGTAAGTCAGTAGGTCTGCAAGTATTTAGGGTCTTGCTGCTACACTAAAATGCAAACAGAAGCACATAATGTGCGGGATCATGGATACGTTAAGACCTTTTTCGAGCACTTGCTTCAGCGTTGCCCATTGAACTGAAGTATTGGATGTATGTAGGTAGAAACCCGACTTTAAAACCTACAACTTGCGTAACGTTGAAGACTGGCTGCTGCATACGGAGGACCTCCGCCAACTGAAAAAAAAGTATCACGCATGAATGCGCGCTTTGCTCGTTGACTGCTGGTTCGAGTTAAGTCATGTGCCCGGTTTGACCCATTAATCAACCGGGTGATAGGTCTCCATAAATGGTTCGGCCTCAACCGTGGGATACTCCACAATCAGTCAACAAATATGCAGTGGTAGATGCGTCCGAGATGCGATTAGCGCTGAGGATCATTGACTTCGATTTATCTTGCGCTGTTTCGTTAGATAACATCCTACAAGGGAGGACAGCCAACCAGCGTTCTGCTTGGTAGCATTAACTCAGCTAAAATTTAATTTATTACCGTAACTGAAAGCATAATCGTTTTTTGATGGCGATTTTCTGCTGCTTGCTCTGCAGACAAGAATCCTAGCTGAAACTGTTTAACTGTAGCTGGCCCTGTCCTAAGAGGTCTCTTAATTCCAGGTTGCTGAATGCGTTGTTTGCTAAATGTAGCCATGCTGAGGACGATGACTTTTAATCTAGCATTAAATTTTGACCCCCAAGGCATCGACATAAAAAGCAAATTTCAAAAACTAAAACCAATTCAGATACCCAGTGCGGAAAGGTTAATGGAGTCACGCAGAGGGTAATCTGATGCCGCCGTGGGCGCCACCGGAGAATATTGTGGTGTCCTCCAGACGCTTACGAATTCTGGTATCAGCGTCTACGAGTCGGTTTTGTAATGCTCGACTTTTGATATTGGGATGACGCACCATGATTTATGACGCATTTCTTATGGATCTTGTGTACACTCCCGTTCAAAAGCTTGGGGTCACCCCCTCAAAAACATGTCATTTTTTTTAGGCCCATATCTCCGCCAATTTGCGTCCGATTCCAAAATCCTAGGTTTCATTCAAAAGATAATAAGTCAAAGAAACTTTGAACATGATTTAAAAGAAACTTTTTCAAAAAAAATTGTGTGTAAACTTAACCCAAAGTTGCCAAATTTTCTAAAAAAATAATATAAACTTACGGCAGTGTCGCTGGAAGTTGGGTCGACCAAATTTTAAGATGAGAGCGGTAATATGACCCATTTTCTATTAGCTTTCAACCGCTTTTTACAGAACTTAGCTAAAAAATCTAGAAAAAAAGTTATTAAGTAAATTAATCCTTGATGTCATCGACCAAAAGTTTGGGGTCACCCCTCAATATGATGTATCGGCCAAAAGTTTGGGGTCACTATCGTAAAACATGGAAAAGTGATTTGTTGATACCTTTGTCATCTTTCATTCAATTTTAATTCTTCTTGGCTTATTTGAAACAAAATGAATGATACTTACTGCATAGACATTGAACCACACATATTTGTTGAAATTTAAATACTAAAACTTAACGTAAAGTTGCCTCATTTTTTGAAGCGTGGTAAAATGTGCTAACTTTACATAACATTTTTATATACAAAAATCGTTAAATACGTTAAGTTGAAGATATCAAACGTAAATTTAGTTAATTTTCTTTGAAATGAGCCAAAAAGAATTAAAATTGAACTATAGATGACGAAGATAGGGTCCATATAGCCGAGGCGGTAAACGCACGGGTATTCAGCATGACCATGCTGAGGGTGACGGGTTCGATTCCCGGTCGGTCCAGGATCTTTTCGTAAAGGAAATTTCCTTGACTTCCTTGGGCATAGAGTATCTTCGTGCCTGCCACACGATATACACATGCAAAATGGTCATTGGCAGAGGAAGCTCTCAGTTAATAACTGTGGAAGTGCTCATAGAACACTAAGCTGAGAAGCAGGCTTTGTCCCAGTGAGGACGTTACGCCAAGAAGAAGAGAAGAGATGACGAAGATATCATCAAATCACTTTTCCATGTTTTACGATAGTGACCCAAAACTTTTGGCCGATACATCATATTGAGGGGTGACCCCAAACTTTTGATCGATGACATCAAGGATTAATTTACTTAATAACTTTTTTTTCTAGATTTTTTATTTAAGTTCTGTAAAAAGCAGTTGAAAGCTAATAGAAAATGGGTCATATTACCGCTCTCATCTTAAAATTTGGTCGACCCAACTTCCAGCGACACTGCCGTAAGTTTATATTCATTTTTTAGAAAATTTGGCAACTTTGGGTTAAGTTTACATACAAAATTTTTTGAAAAAGTTTCTTTTAAATCATGTTCAAAGTTTCTTTGACTTATTATCTTTTGAATGAAACCTAGGGTTTTGAAATCGGACGCAAATTGGCGGAGATATGGGCCTAAAAAAATGGCATGTTTTTGAGGGGGTGACCCCAAACTTTTGAACGGGAGTGTATATCGTGTAATGGACACGAAAATGCTTTACCCAAGCAACACGCATGTCATAAGGTACACCGGGGCAAGTTGAAATGCAAAGTTTTGACATACTTTTCAATAAAATTTGGAAATTTATCCTTCACTATAAGATTGTTTGAATCAAAAACTATGTGTTATGGTAATCAAATTGTTAATCATCATTGAAAATCATCATGTTAACCCGCCAGCGTCAGCGCAAGTTTTGGTTGTATAGAAGTATAGAATTACGTTAAATTAACTTCCATACAGTGAAAAATTGCGCGTTCTGCTTATATGACATGTGTGTTGCTTGGGTATGCTCAAGAAAGTCAAGAATAATTCTGTTATGAAAACTGCTGTAATTTCTAACTGATTCAAACAAGTCATCCACTAAATTCACTATTAATGCATGCCAAAAATTATAACAAACTCTTCGCTAGTTTTTCTTTGTTCTGTCTGATGCTATTCGAACTTTTAGTCCACTCGGTGAAAGCCGTCCAGGGATACCTGGGGAGCTCGTTTTTGATGGAACACAGTCAGCGAGGTGACGGAACTGAGGCCATGAAGGTATCCCTTTTAGGGCTAAGGCGCTGTCCATAAACTACGTAGACTTTTTTTCGGCCATCTCAGACCCCCCCCCCTCCCCCCTCGTAGACTTTTGTTCATACAAAATTTTCGAAATGTTTATGGAGCGTAGACTTTGGCCAGACCCACCGCCCCCCCCCCCTCCCCCTAAGAGTCTACGTAGTTTATGGACAGGCCCTAATTACCCCGAATGACATATTACCCCGAATATTCTTTACTGAATTATACATTTTCTTTGTCCCAAAATGACGGCAAGTGATGCAGACAGAAAAAAAAAATGTAATTAAAATTCAGCTAGAAATCATGCACATAGAGGGAATGCTTGAGTTAGTGCATATTTACATGAGATATAATGTAAAATTACGTTACAATCGTGTAAATTTCCTCTAAAAGTCACGTAACCGGTTGGAGTCTATGATGGTTTACGCGATGGTTGGCGGAAATTTACACGATAGTAATGTATTTTTCTCATGTAAAAATGCACTAACTTTAGCATTCCCTTTATGTGCATGATTTTTAGCTGCATTTTAATTACATATTTTTTTCTGTGCAGTTTATCCCAGAAAAATCTAGCTTTCATAGAACTTAGTGGAAAATAAACGCTATTTTTGTTGTGAGAATATCTAGGCATATCAAGCTCTTGAGACCCTTTGAAAAAAATCCCTGATCAGTATGCTTAAAAGAGCAGGCAATTTTTTCATGATCTCCTACCAGCATTTGTGGATTTGTGGATGGTTTTTCCAGGATTTGCAGACGGAATCCTAGTAAGACTTCTTGGAGGACTCCCACCATGAATGCCTGGAGAAATCTCAGTAGCATTCCAGGAACAATTTCTACAGAAATTCTCAAAATCTGAAGACGATTTTTAGTAAGAATACGAAGAGAAATGGTCGAAGGTGGGTCGACCAAGTGGAGGACGATCTGCGGACCCTACGCAGAGTGCGGAACTGGAGACAAACAGCCATGGACCGAGTGGAATGGAGGCGGCTACTATGTACAGCAGAGGCCACCCCGGCCTTAGCCTGACCGGTAAGGTAAGGTAACGAAGAGAAATTCCTAGAAGTATCACTGGAGGAACTAGAAGTAGAAATCCCAGAAAAAATCTTTGGGTGAATTTCTGGAATAAATAGAGAAGTCATGGTAGGGATTGCTGGATGAACTCCACTAAGAATAATTTGAGGAATCCCAGCAAAAATTCCTAGAGGTAACCACAGAGGAATTCTTGTATAAATCCGAAGAAGAATTCCTGGAGGAATCCTTGGAAAAATCTCGGGAGGAATGAAAAAAAAGCCTTTAGAATTCACAGAAGGAACTTCATCAGGAATCCCAGAGAAATTCCTGAAGAAACTCTTGGAGATTTTCACGGAGAGATGCCAAGTAGACTCTTGGAGGAATGTATGGTAAAATCTTTGGAAAACCCCTTTTGGAATTCCGCCACAAATGCCTGATGGGAAATGTTTGATGAGATTGTTATTGAGTGTTTGTATACAAATCTGTCCTTTAATTTCTCCAAGGACTGCTATAGACGTTCTTCTATGTATTTCTCTCTTCAGATTTTTTTTTCTTGAAAACCTGCAGAAATTACAGCAAGGGGTTTTTTTTTAGATATTCCTACTGATATTCTTAAGTACTTAATTAATCTTAGGAGTCTGTCAAGTATTCCTGGAGGATTGCTAAAAGAAATTATTTGAAGCATCCCAGCAAGATTTCGTTGTGCATTTCATTAGAAATTTCTGGTTAAATACCAGCAGTATTTCTGGAGCAATCTCTGCAATAACTCCCGAAGAATTGTGGAAGTGGATTGCCAGCTGGGTTATTGGGTAAATTCTGGAAAAACTTGGTGATTCCAGCCACAATTTCTGGAGGAGTTTTATTATCACTCCAGAAATTTCTCTTAAATTTCTCCCGTGATACATCCAAAGAATTTCTCCATAGACTCCAAGTTGAGATCCAGGCTCTGTTCTACCTACAGCGTTATTTCAATAGAACATTTGCAGCTTAACGCACGAATCGTGTAGACGTGACCTTTTCCAATTCAAATGAAATATTGCTCATGTATGAGTATCTATCTGAAAATGATTTTCATGTATTTGTTTTGCAATGTTTTTCACCTAGCTTTAAAAAAAGCGTATGAAAAGAAAACCTAACAATTTTCTTCAAGAAAATTATAACTCGAAAACGATTTATTCAAATGAAATTTCCAATTTTCCAAAACTGGTACTCTCGAGGCCGTTAGGAAGCCACCTGAGTAATTTTCATCTCACCTCTTTCGATCTTTCCCGATTATCGAAACAAAGTATTATTTACATTTATTCTTGCTATTGTTCTGATACTTCAAAGGATTTCTTTTAAAACACTATCTTTGTAAATACGCCTTACCTTGCACACAATACTTGCGTACAACAATGATCTAATAGAACATTATTTGTTGGCGCAATAGGGGAAAGCAAATATAAATAGGGCACAAAAATGTACCAGAGTCAGTCTGAAATAAACTGTTGAAGAGAAAATTTATTTTTTATCCCTCCGGATAGTACGCGACAACAGGTACTCTTTGATTTTTTTTAACTATTTTTCTGTAGAAAGCTGACTTACTATTTTGTCGAGTTTCTATTTTATTCGATTTTTAAAACGGGAAAAAGAAACATTTTTTGTTTTTTTTTTGATATTATAAATATGCAATGAAATTACTATGTATATTTTTTCCTATATCCAACCAAATACCTGAAAATGCATTTTTTCATACACGCAGAAAAATAAATTGTAAACACAATTAAATTCTAGTTCAAATCAACCGATTTTTCAGTTTACTATAGCGACAAACTGATTTCTAGTTTAAACTGAACTGTTCTATTGTTTGATAATACAAATATTTTCATTTGGCGGAATTTTTGACAGTTTGTTAAAACAAACAGAGATATGTTTTTTCAACATGAAATAATAGATTGATTCAAACGACTGCACTTTTGCCACTAAAAAACCCGGAATGTGATTGTGTTGGCGACGGCAGCAACTGCGGCAGCTCGGAAATCTATTTTTAGACCGTCGGTAAGCGGATGGGGAGGAGAACGACTAAATAAAGACAAAAAAGGCGAAACCGATCAACTTTTTGTGGATACTGTCGTGAGTACCTGCGCGTTATCCATCATGGCCAAAGCTGCACTTGGAAGTTGACGTGATGGATTTGCTGCACCTTCTTCGTTATGGCGATGTTGGGGTAAGCATTTTATAGATGTGTGAGTGCTTTCGGACCATGTTTATGGTTTTTATTTTGTTGAAACAAATGAAATTATTGACATTATATGAAATTATGGTAATCGGTTGTTTTTATCAATAAACTCTAAATAAAAATAAATTAAATATAACTTTGGAATAAGTAAATTCTCAGTTTGAAAATCAACCATGCGTTTTATTGTTTTAAACAAGCGCCATTTTTCTGCGTGTAGGAAATAGCACTTTTGATTACTTGGATGAGCATCATTGGACATGTGAAATAAAATAATAGGACATGGTGAAGAACGAAACGTGAGCGGTAAGAAGTTGTCCTTATACCTACTGCATGGACAGAAAAAAAAATGTTTTTTGACCCCATTCCCCGACTCGAAGCATGGGTATTTTGCTAACCTCGGTCCAAACAAACGTGGAGAGAATCAAAAGAAGCAATATTTGATAGATTACAAGATAACAACCCTTAAAAAAGTTAAAACATTTAATACATTATTCCCTACTGTAAAACAGCCGTTTAATTATAACTTTTTAATCAACAGTCCTAAGCTAATGTAATATTAGTTATTAGCTTTATTGCGCCTCATTTAAAAAAGAGTACAAAAACGGCTAGGGTGGTTGACCGATTGTAGTACACTGTTCAAATGTCATACAGTATCTCAAAATACAAAAATTATTGTTAACGGCTGGTATGAATGCTTAGGAATGTCAGTCTCTAGGGCGTTTCAAACGATTCAAGGGAATTCCAGAGAGTTTCAGAGGCGTTTCAAGGAACGATTCAAATGGTTTCAAAGGGGGGTTTTAAATGGTTTCAAGGGTAAGGTCAGGCTTGTCCGCACTGAGCGCATGAAAATTTTGCTCTTTGGATTTACACCATCAATCACATCATAAATTATAAATCTTTCCATCTTATCGGATAGAAGGTTGTTGAAATATTGTAAATGTCATTTCGAACTGTCAAAAAACCGCACCGCAGAGCCACACGGAGCGCGCAAAGAGATTTTCACCCGGGTGAAAACACTCTGGTGAATTTCACTTTGAACAGCCCGTGCGCCGCTGCGGTGCGGTTTTTTGACAGTTTGAAATGACACTTACAATATTTCAACATCCTTCTATCTGATAAGATGGAAAGATTTATAATTTATGATGTACTTGATGGTGTAAATCCAAAGAGCAGAATTTTCATGCACTCAGTGCGGACAAGCCTGGGTAAGGTAAAACGGGGCAAGTTGAAACAGATAGGGTGAGATGAAACAGAGGGTTATCGTGATGTAATCTAATCATTATAAAAAATACTAATAACACATATATTTTGAAACAAACATCTGAATCTTTTCCAAAACTTTGTGTTTCAATTTGACCCAGTGTACTTTATATTTCACGGAGTTTTCAAGGTGGATTCAGGAAAGTTACAGGGGTTTCGGAGATTTTTAAAGAGGTTTCAGAAGCTTCCCAGCGGTAGACTGCTGATCTCGTAGGTCATGGAATGATGAAAATACAAATGTAGATAAATCTTGAATATTATTTCCAGGTTTTTTCTTGCATTCCAAATCGTTAGTTTCCACTTGAATACTCGACTATGCGTAGAAATTAGTTTCGCATTTTGTTTTCCCCAACAGATATATCAATCCTTATTTCCGCCGTGGCACCCGGATAAAAGTGTGATAATTACCCAGTAGTTAAACTGATATAATCACCTCCCATCTATTACCGCCCATTATGTTGGACGCATAATCGCCTGATAACCGCGCGCCAACAAATCAGCTGAAAATCATAATTTCTCACAAACTCATTCCCATCGGATCCCATTAGCTGATGCTCGCTGTGAACCAACCGAGTCCGACCTCTTCTCATTGTATCCATACTTCGAGGAAGGTTGTTAAAGATGTACCAACAGTCAGTCAGTCGTCTTCCTCATACAGTCAGTGCTGCTGAATGAAACCCAGAGCTAGCTAATTGCTTACCATCATTTACCATCGGCATCGGCATCGTTGGATCTCCGGCGCATCCGCCACCACCGCCGTGGATTCGTCCGATGCCTATACCCATACCGCGACCAATTGCAATGACCTTCCCATGCATTTCTCGGTTCAACGAAACTAAACAAACAACGACGATGCGACGAGCGCAGAGTCTCACTGGCATTCACGAATTCTATTCTTATTTGGTGGGCGTCTAGGTGCCTAGGTGCATCAAAGTCAGTGGCAGTTTCCCATCCCAAGATTCGCCGGCCTGAAGACCTCGTAGCTCATTGACAGTAGTGCTAAGTAGCGATAGCTGGCTAAGACTGGACCATTATTTTAACGGCCCAATTGCAAATCGACTCACCCGAGTGGAAGGAAATATTAAATCAATAAGCGAAATTAATAAGCGAGATTTGGGTCAAGGTTCTTCTCCTATCATCTATCTTGATGTTCCATTTTTGACAGTTACTGTTTAACTCAGATTGAGTATTCTCACATCTTCCAATTGAAAGATCTTTGTACCAATGACAATGGCGCATTTTTTATTTGTATTTCACTTTGCAGTAATGTCGTTCTTTTCTCTAATATATTCCACTTTTTCATTTTTATGTATTTCATTAGATTCTATACAACGCTGTTCTACTTTACATTAATTTTATCCTATTTATCCTACTGTAGTTGTCTTTTAAAGTAATCGTTTCAATTTTGTTGTTACCTAGGTTGTGGTTTATCATATTCATTTTTAGTAGCTAATCCAGATCCTATTTTGTATTTTTTCAACTCGGGTATTGCCAAAGAAGAAGAAGAAGACAACCGGCAATAGATGATCCGCCGGCAGAAAACAAAAAAAAACGGTTAAGTTTGAGACTATTTTGCATCGTGGCGTGGGACACAAGTCTTTGGTTGCCTTCCGCCACCCTCAGACTGGGAAGAGAGCTGTGGAAGGTAAATCGTGGGACGTGGTGGGACCATGGGAGGGTAATGTGTGAGTGTTTTCTCATTGAATCTCTGTCTGTAGGGCGGGGAGTGGAAGCAATTTGGCCCCCAATAATGTACAATCATTAGCTTCATGTGTTCATGAGTTATTTTGTATTGCAACAATAATTATGGCCAAGTCGATCGTGCTAATGGAGGAACCTATTCAAACTGCTTGGTTTATACCGATTGTAAAAAAATGTGTCAGGGGGTCTGAGAACACATACACAGATGCTCGAACTTTTGAGAACTAAATGAGTATTTTTTTAATGAAAGTGTTTCACTTCCGAAATTCAAAATGTTCTTTTTGTGTTATAAGGCTGAGTAGTGCAACAACAGTTTCGGTAGGCATGCTAACTATATCGCTCGAAATTTTTAACAGATATAATTGAGCCCCAGAAGCAAATATTCGTTTAAAATGCCTGATGCCATATGGTCACTCGTGGTAAGTGTAATCATATTTTCTCAGCTTCTTATTCTTCTTCTTCCTATTTATGGCTCTACGTTCCCAGTGGGACTAGGGCTGCTTCGCTTGAACTTAGTGTTTTTTTAGCACTTCCACAGATGTTAATAGAAGGGCTTTCTTTGCCTGACATTGCATGAATTTATATATTGCGAGGAAAGCACAATGATACACAATGCTCAGTGAATCGAGATAATTTTCCCGACTGAAATGGGAATCGATTGCGCCGTCTCTGGATTGGCGATCCATAGCTATAACCACTAGGCTAACTGGAGACCCCTTTCTCAGCTTCATGGCTGGTCAATTAATCGATTTTTATCATTTTTAAAACGAGAGTAAGCAAGCATCGAATAGAGTAAATCGCTTCCTTTAAAATAAATAGATAGCATAGATAAATTGGAATTTCCTAATGCAGTAGGTTTTACTAAATAGCAATTTGGACGACAAAAACTCCCAATGATGGAAAGAAAAAATCTGCTGAAAATTCCCAACGTCCCTTAGGGCAACTCCACTGGTGTTCATTCTGGAGATTTTTCCAGCAATTTCATTTGTGGATTCCCACTGTTCTTACTGAGGAGTCCACCGAACACATATTCAGAGACTTCCTCCAGGAATTCTTTCTAGGGTAATTTTCAAGAATGCCATTTGAAGATTCCCTCAGGATTGTTATCTGAGGATTTCTATAGCATTTTTTCTGAGGATGTGTTCAAAAATTCCTTCTGATGTGTACTAGATGGACTGACTTTTTTTGGAACTTTTCATTGTTTCGGCTTGCAGTCACAGAAATATACGTTGATACTTTCATTTCACCGCCGACGTTTTGTTCCGCGGGTTTGGAACTTCTTCAGGGCTCGAAGTTAATCAACTTGTGAAGTGTCGTGTTTGCCCAAGGGTATATCGGGATTTTGGTGGTATGGCATTATTATTTCAATGGTTAAAACATTGAAAGGGGTTTACACACTGTTCGACGGCTGGATTTTTTTTACACTTAAAATCTTTTCGGATGTTTCACCGTCGAAGAAAGGGATGATTCCTGCCAGGGTTCCTGATTTCCACTTTTCATCTTCTTCCACATTCGAAGTCAGTCAGCAGCGAACGGTTGTCGCTTTAGTTTGTGAACGGTGGGAAGCCACACTTGGAAGTTAATCATTCGTCCACATTCGCATCGCAAGCGCTCGAGCGGTGATGCGATTCGTGAGTGATAGGGTATTTGTGCCTATCTTAGTCTCATTAAGGATGTGCAACATGAAAAATCACTCACAGCGCAATGTATACGCTTCAAACTTAATGATACAAACCTTTAACATACGTGCTCACTTCCACTGTTGATCTTACGATGCACTAGAGTGGGATTTGCCTTCAATATTTGATTTAATTGCGATCACAAATCGCGAGCCACTAGCACCTATCTTCAGCACACCGTAAAATTTTCATCTCATCGCGGTCCACCGGGTGGCCCCTTTTTCATCTAAACAGTATTTACAGCAAATCCACAACCACTCTCACATTTTCTCATCGTAGAGCATTCTGCACTCACTCACTAACGCACTCCCTTTCTCTAGCAGGTGACAGTTTCATTGTGATTGTTTTCCTCTCTCGCAAAGGAGAAGTCACAACAATGTGCGGCGCGACGAATCGTCTATGCTCGCTCCCCACGTTTTGCACTCGCATACATTCACAGCTGATTGGCAAATCAGTGCTGCCGAACTGGATGATAGTTCGTAAAGCTTGAGCGGTAGCAGCATATTTAGATAAAAACCAAACCAAATATTTTGAAAGAAATGGCGTTGGAAAATGAAATTATTGATCGATTTGCGTAGAAGTTCGATTACCAAGATGTTAAACCAAGAAACGGCCATATTCTGATTGAAAAAACATCGTATTTGCAGTGACCAAGTCTCATTCAATTAACTACTTGTTTCTTGATGTCTGGCACCGCTGTGATGCTTGCTTTGGTGCTTCGGCAGAGATGTGCGCCGCGGTTAAAACATCATTTTTGGTCGTCGGCGGCGGCGGCGTTAAAAATGAGAATTCAATATTTCGCTCTTTTACATCTCATATAGCGAAACATTTTAACAAACTATACTTTGCATATGAGAATGTAAATACACTAAAACCTCAATTTATGCATGTTATTTTAATGCACTTTTTAATTTATGCACCTTTTTTTATGACTGCATAAATTAAGGGAAAGCTACTCAGAACCAATATTGTGCATAAGAATATTTAATAATGACGGTAACTATTGCAACGGCGGCTAAAGGGTGTTTATAAGGATGAGCAAATGGAAGTCACAGGGGAGTTTCAGGCGGTTCCCAGGGGTTTCCGCGAGGTACCAGGAGATCTCCGGGGGGTTTTCGGGGGTCTGAGGGGGTTTTCGAAAGCATTGCAAAGAGTTTCAGAGGATTTTCGACGGGGTTTGGAGGCGTTACTGGTACGTTTTCGGGGGTTTCCGAGGATCTCACGTGCGTTAAACGGGTGCAAGTGGGGGTTCAGATGCGTTACATTGGGTCCGAGGGGATTTTAGAGGGATTTTGGAGGCATTTCAGGAAGTTTCAGAGCATTTTTGGCGGGATTCAGAGGCCTTATGGAGGCGTTTTCGGGGGTTTCGGAGCGTCGCAGGTGCGTTACATGGGGTACGAGGCGGTTTAAGGGGAATTTTGGAGCCATTTCAGGAAGTTTCAGAGCATTTTCGGCGGGATTCAGAGGCGTTACGGAAGCGTTTTTTTTTATGCACAAATTTCCCTCATTTTATGCCTTTTTTAATTTATGCACCCCCAGCCATGTGCATAAATTGAGGTTTTAGTGTAGTAACTTGTAATTGCGCACTCGTATATAGTGCGGCAGACAATTAAACGTTCCATAATAAATAAAAAAATTCCATGAGGCGCAGTCCACAAATTACGTAACGCTCTTGGGGGAGGGGGGTAGTATGGCCAAGCGTTACGGCCCATACAAAAAATTTTGGATTTCCATACAAAAAAGCGTTACGGAGGGGGAGGGAGGGTCGCAAAAATATAAATTTTAGCGTTACGTAATAAGTAAATGCTGCCTAAATAATTCTTAAGTTATGGCATGAATTGAATTATTAGAACCTGAATTCTTCAGATTTCATTACATCGGAGAAAATTGGGTTGATTTTGAAATTCCTCACATTTTGTATGTATGTAATGAAAAATTGACGAAAAATTTTAAACCTCATTTACTCGAAAGTGGGTTTTTGTCACTTACACCCCTTTGCTTCTAACCCCCTCAATTATAAACGAACGTCGTTATGACGTCACGCGGGGAAAAGCATGCATGCTGTCATTGCATGCTTTATACACCTTGTGTGAAGAATATGATATTTGCTAGGATTTATGATGATATATAAGTGACTAAAAAGTAACTAAAATCTCAACAGGATCATTGAACGAAATATTTTGTTTATTCGGCAATGAATGACATGCATTCATTTTGGGAGCGTTTAAACTTAAATCGATTATTTTCTGAAGATTATTGGGGAAATTCTAAGTTCGGCGGCGTGATGAGTTTTAAGCTGGCGGCGTGCTGGAAAATCAAAACATCCGGCGGCGTGAAGTAATAAATCTCGACGGCGCACATCTCTAGTCCTTGAGACAAAATGAGATGAATATAGGTACTAGGCCGAAGAAGGGGGCTTTTACCCTACGAGTAATATTGTGCATACGAATATTTGATGTTTTCAAAATATGTTTATTATTTTCATTGCTAATCTTGCTTTTCAACAACAATACACTCAAAATATATGCATTACATGCAGAAATTCTCTTCTAGTTACGATAATAGCCGCTTCGATCGCTCACCAGCATTCTTCACCATTCGCCACTCATTCATTCGCGTGCGATCCAAACTGCGACGAATGGCAACGAATATCCATGTCAAACAACTTGCGCATCGCTTCCCACTGGCGATGGGGTTGCATGTTTGATCACGACAATCCGTTTGCTGCATCTTTCTCGATTTACTTCAGCAAAGAGGAGTGAATATGAATGGAGTGAGGCGAATATACCGATCCTTGATTCCTGCATAATTGTTTCTCCAAGCAATATAGGGATTGCTCCAGAAATATCATTAGTTGATTACTCCAGGAATGCATTCTAGAGATACCTCCAGGAACTGCTGCTAGGAATCCCCATTTCTCCAGATTCTCAAAAGAAACTCCTGGAGGTTTTTCAGAAGGATCTTGTTGAAAACACTCAGCAAGACCCCCAGGAACATTTAGAGAATGAGCTCCAGGGGGCCCTAGTAAAAAAAACTTCTAGAGGTCTTCTGGACTGTTCTGGAAAGGTTCCCAGAAGACAGTCTTTGAAGATTCCTAGAATGAATTGAAGAGGATTCTCTCAAAGAACTATTGGAGAATACCCAGTAGGAATTCATAAAGAATTTCTATAGACGATTCTAGAAGGAATCCCGATCCTGGAGGAATCCAAGCACGAATTTTTGAAATAAAGTCCAGAAGGAACTCCTGCAGGAAACCTAGAAAAAATTCCTGCTGGGACCCTAGAGGAACCCTTAGAGGAATCCCACAAGGAAATCCTGGAGAAATTCCCTAACGGGCTCTAGAAGTACTTGAGGTCTTTAACCTTACAATCTTCGGCGCACAATTTCAGAAGGATTTTCTGAAAGAATGCCAGATAGAATCCCAGTAAAAAACTTTTAAAGGAATTTCAAGAAAAACTTCTGGGTCAACCTTATAAGAAACTTCTGGAAGAATTTTAGAAAGAACAAGTATGCGAATCTCAGGAGAAAGTGCTTAAGGAATATTAAGAAATCCACGCGCTCCTGTAGGAGTCGAATCCACGACCCCCAATTCACTACACCATCAGGCGTGGTTTTCATTTTGAAATTCAAATACACTCAAACCTCCATTTAGGTCGAATCCGTTTAGGACAAATCTATTTAGGTCCCTCCATTTAGGTAACGTTACCTAAATGGAATCTGATTGTTTTCAGAGCCGTTGGAGTGTTTTAGATTAGGGTAAAGGTTGGTTTAAGGACATTAAGTTGCAAGTGGAGTCAAGGGGAGTTCAGGGCGTGCTCAAGGGGGCAATAAGAGGGGATGTGGTTGGTTTTTGGACTGTTTAAGGTTTGCAAAGAGCTAGAAAGCATAAGTAATCGAATGTACATGCAAAGAATGCTTTAAGCAATTATTGAATGATTGAATAAAAGTCATGCTTACACAGCCTCATGCAAAATGTATTTTCAGAAACTGGATCCTCGTAACCCCCCTCAATATCCCCTGCAACACCCCTGAGACCCTTCGAAACCCCCGAAAACGTCTTTGTAATGCCTCTAAAACCTGTAAAAGTCCTCTAAAGCTTCCTAAAACGCCTCGAAATCCCTCTAAAAGCCCCTCGGACACCATGTAACGCACCTGATACTCCCGAAAACGCCTACGTAACGCTTGAGTAACGCCTCTGAAACTCGCCAAAAATCATTTGAAGCAGTCTGAAATGCACTCGAAATTCCCCTAAAACCCCCTTGGACCCCATGTAACGCACATGAAACCCTCAGAAACCCCCGAAAACGCCTACGTAACGCCTAAGTAACGCCTCTGAAATTCGTCTAAAATCCTCTGAAGCTTTCTGAAATGCCTTCGAAATCCTCCTACAACCTCCTCGGATCCCATGTAACGCAACTGAGACCAGGGTGCATAATGTTCATAGTCATTGACTGAAAACAGCACGAATTTGAATGATTCTGTACTGAATATTCAAAACAAACAAATTCATTTTCGCTCTCCCTCTTCACACAGTCAGTCAATTCATACATACATACATACATTTATTTGTTCAACATCATTAAGACAAGACATAATCAACAATAGTACGCCACAATACTCGGTTTGTGGCTGCCGCTCTCCATCCTCGGTCGCGCCCAATGCTCGCCAAATCACGCTCCACCTGGTCCGCCCATCGTGCTCTCTGCGCTCCACGCCTTCTTGTGCCAACCGGATCCGTTGCAAACACCAGCTTTGCAGGGTTGTTGTCCGGCATTCTTGCAACATGCCCTGCCCAACGTATCCTTCCGGCTTTGGCCACCTTCTGGATGCTGGGTTCGCCGTAAAGTGCAGCGAGCTCGTGGTTCATCCTTCTCCGCCACACACCGTTCTCCTGGACACCGCCGAAGATCGTTCTTAGCACGCGTCGCTCGAAAACTCCGAGTGCTTGCAGGTCCTCCTCGAGCATGGTCCATGTCTCGTGCCCGTAGAGGATCACCGGTCTTATCAGCGTTTTGTACATGGTGCATTTGGTGCGTGGGTGAATCTTTTTCGACCGCAGTTTCTTCTGGAGCCCGTAGTAGGCCCGACTTCCGCTGATGATGCGCCTCCGAATTTCTCGGCTCACGTTGTTGTCAGCCGTCAGTAAGGATCCGAGGTAGACGAATTCCTCCACCACCTCGAAAGTATCCCCGTCTATCGTAACATTACTACCCAGACGGATCCGGTCGTTTTCGGTTCCGCCTACCAGCATGTACTTTGTTTTTGAGGCATTCACCACCAGTCCGACCTTTGCTGCTTCGCGTTTCAGGCGGGTGTACAGTTCTGCCACCGATCCAAATGTTCTAGCGATAATGTCCATGTCGTCCGCAAAGCACACAAATTGACCGGATTTTGTGAAAATCGTTCCCCGGCTGTTGAGCCCGGCTCGTCGCATCACACCTTCCAGCGCGATGTTGAAGAGTAGACATGAGAGTCCGTCACCTTGTCGCAGTCCCCGGCGAGATACGAATGAACTGGATAGTTCACCCGAAACCCTTACGCAGTTTTGCACACCGTCCATCGTTGCTTTAATCAGTCTAGTCAGCTTCCCAGGAAAGCCGTTTTCGTCCATGATTCTCCATAGCTCTGCGCGGTCGATACTATCGTATGCCGCTTTGAAGTCGATGAACAGGTGGTGCGTTGGGACCTGGTATTCACGGCATTTCTGGAGGATTTGCCGTACGGTAAAGATCTGGTCCGTTGTCGACCGGCCGTCGATGAAGCCGGCTTGATAACTTCCCACGAACTCATTTGTTTTAGGTGACAGACGACGGAAGATGATCTGGGATAGCACTTTGTAGGCAGCATTCAAAATAGTGATCGCCCTGAAGTTCTCACATTCCAAATGGTCGCCTTTCTTGTGAATGGGGCAGATTACCCCTTCCTTCCACTCCTCCGGTAGCTGTTCGGTTTCCCAGATCCTGACTATCAGCCGATGCAGACAGGTGGCCAACTTTTCTGGGCCCATCTTGATGAGTTCAGCTGCGATACCATCCTTACCAGCTGCTTTGTTGGTTTTGAGCTGGTGAATGGCATCCTTAACTTCCCTCAGCGTGGGAGTTGGTTCATTTCCGTCCTCCGCTGCACTGGCGTCGTCGTTCCTTCCGTTGCCGTGGGCTCCCGTGCCTACGTTCTCCACGCCGTTCAGGTGCTGATCGAAGTGCTGCTTCCACCTTTCGATCACCTCACGTCCGTCCGTCAAGAGGCCTCCGTCTTTATCCCTGCATATTTCGGCTCGCGGCACGAAGCCGTTGCGGGATGCGTTGAGCTTCTGATAGAACTTCCGTGTTTCTTGGGAACGGCACAGCAGTTCCATTTCTTCACACTCCGCTTCTTCCAGGCGGCGCTTTTTCTCCCGAAAGAGGCGGGTCTGCTGTTTCCGCTTCTGTTTGTAACGTTCCACGTTCTGTCGAGTCCCTTGCTGCAGCATTACCGCCCTCGCTGCGTTCTTCTCCTCCAAAACCGTTCTGCACTCTTCGTCGAACCATTCGTTACGTCGATTCCGTTCCACGTACCCGATGGTGCTCTCGGCTGCGTCGTTGATGGCTGCTTTCACTGTACTCCAGCAGTCCTCTAGAGGGGCCTCATCGAGCTCGCCCTCGTCTGGCAACGCGGCTTCGAGATTCTGCGCGTATGCTGAGGCGACATCCGGTTGCTTTAGTCGCTCTAGGTTGTACCGTGGCGGTCGCCGGTACCGTACATTGTTGATGACGGAGAGTTTTGGGCGCAGTTTGACCATCACCAGATAGTGGTCGGAGTCGATGTTGGCGCCACGATAGGTCCTGACGTCGATAATGTCGGAGAAGTGCCGTCCGTCAATCAGAACGTGGTCGATTTGAGATTCCGTCTGCTGTGGTGATCTCCAGGTGTAACGATAAGGGAGGCTGTGTTGGAAAAAGGTGCTACGTATGGCCATATTTTTGGAGGCGGCGAAATCAATGAGTCGTAGGCCGTTTTCGTTCGTTTGCTGGTGGGCGCTAAACTTACCAATCGTCGGTCTGAATTCCTCCTCCTGGCCTACCTGAGCGTTCAAATCTCCTATGATGATCTTGACGTCGTGGCTTGGGCAGCGGTCGTACTCGCGTTCGAGCTGCGCGTAAAATGCGTCCTTGTCATCATCAGTACTTCCGGAGTGTGGGCTGTGCACGTTTATTATGCTGAAGTTGAAGAATCGGCCCTTGATCCTCAACCTGCACATTCTTTCGTCGATCGGCCACCAACCGATCACGCGCCTCTGCATATCACCCATCACGATGAAAGCTGTTCCCAGCTCGCGTGTGTTGCCGCAGCTCTGGTAGATGGTATGATTACCTCTAAACGTTCGCACCATGGATCCTGTCCAACACACCTCCTGCAGCGCTACGATGCCGAACCCGCGGTCCTTCAGTAGATCGGCGAGTATGCAGGTGCTCCCAATGAAGTTGAGAGATCGGCAGTTCCACGTACCGAGTTTCCAATCGCAAGTCCTTTTTGTTCGCTGGGGTCGTTGCCGTTGGTCTCGGTTCGTATTATTCTGTTGCTGATTTTCCGTTACAATGGTTTTTTACGGCTGGCTCGTAGGGCCTGACACCAACCCCCTACTTTCCGGAGGACCATAGTGCACAGTTGAGCTTAGAGTCCTTCCCTGGCACTCGGACGTAGATCAGCCGCCCCTAACATGGGGATCAGACGCTGTTGTGAGCCGCTCCTCCTGGAGAACAGACGCTCAGGTTTGCCGAAGCAAACCCCCCCTTCCCTGTCAGCCTACGACCAAAGGTCCCACCGGGGTTGGTTACCCGATCTTCCCTAAGGTTGCTCATAGTTTCCGGCCGGTACCGCGTGGAGGTAGGGATAGGAGTTGCTGGGCAGAGGCTAGTGGATCACAATGGGATCTGAATTGCGCAGCATACCCAGCCTTTACCGTGCCAGTCAGTCAATTCGTAGTCTTTGAATATGAAGCCGATCGAGAAACATCTTCATAATTACCTACGTTTATGGCTACGATTCCTTCCAAAAATACTCCACAACAATCAAATGGGAAAAGATCTGTGTAAAGCACCATTAAATGTAATCGAAACGTTAGTATTTTATCAGCAATTTAACACTTTGTAAGATGTCTCCAAATATTCATTGACTTTCATTCAGTTGACAAACGAGTATCGAGCAGCTGAATATGAATATGCAGGCAAGTGAATGAAAATTGCCGCACGGTGAACTTCAACTCGTCTGCTCGAAAATGTTGCGCTCTGACTGAGACCCTTCGAAACTTCCCAAACCCCTGAAGCCCCCCCCCCCCCCCAGTGCAACGCCTCTGGCACCCCCCCCCCCCCCTCCTGAAACCCCCATGAAATCCCTCTGAAACCCCGCATGGCCCCCTTTAAATTTCCAGGTCACTCGCCCTTCTTAAATTTCTTTGCAATCTCCAAATCCATTTAGGTAATGAAGGGAGCTCGAAAATTCCCAATTTTAGCGTGACGTACTTAATGGATACTCCCTTAGGCAGTTCCGACTCGTTACCGAAATGGAGGTTTTGGTGTATCATTTTGTTCATCAATTACGTTCTCTTCCTTTTCTTCTTCTTGACGTGACGTACTCACTAAGACGAAGCCTGCTTCTCAGATTAGTATTCTATGAGCACTTCCACAGTTATTAACTGAGTGCTTCGTCTGCAAATGACCATTTTGTATGTGTCTATCGTGTGGCAGGCTCTCTATGCCCAAGGAAATCAAGTAAATTCCCATGATCAAAAAATTCTGGACAGACTTGAATCGAACCCGTCACCCTCTGTATGGTCTTGCTTTGGCTATTAGGGTCCCACCAAACACATGTTTCTATTGTGTTTATGAACGTCAAAGCATTTCAACGTTATCTTTAGAATTTCTAGGATCGATGTATAAATAGACATCTGGTTGATTCCTAAAAGAAACTTCAGAAGGAAAAAAAAAGCATTTTAATTTTTATATCAAAAAAGAGTAAATATTTTTTCAATAAATTCCCCTAACAAAAAATAGCTGCAGTTGTAGATGCTAAGGACTAATCTCCAGGACAGTTTGCATGGCTCTGCTTGTCTTATATAATCTTAAATACGCTACGCAAAAATGCCTATTTTCAAACCCAACTCCCCCACAGGTAGAAACTGTAAAACACTAAAACCTATTTATTGCTGTTTTTTTATGCACAGGTAGAGTTATTCAGAAACAGAGCCAATATTGTGCTAGAAAATGTAATAATGACGGTAATTATGGCAACGGCGGCCAGGGAGCGTTTATAGTGTAGATCAAAAAGAGAGGGTCCCATAGGGTTTCAGTGGTACTAGGGATCACAGGGGTGTTCAAGGAGCTCTCAGGGTCCTCTCAGGGGTCTTTAGGGGGCTCAAGCGATATCAGGGGTGTTTCCAGGGGTCTCAGGAGCGTTTCCAAGGGTCTCGGGGATTTTCCAGGGGGCCTCAGGGGCTTCTAGGAGTTTGAAGGCGCTCCAAGAGCATTCCAGTGCGTCTCAGGGGCCTTTTAGGGGATCCAACGGGGTTTCAGAGGGCTACCTGGAGGTGCGTTACATGGGGTCTGAGGGGGACTTTTAGGAGGCTTTCGGAGGTATTTGAGGGAGCTTCAGAAGTTTCTGGCAGCTTTTGGAGGCGTAACAGGTGTATTTGTAGTGGTTTCGGAAGGTCAAATTAAGTACAATCCATGTGGTCGGAGGGTGGCTTTAGAGGGATTTCAGCATGTTTCAGAGAAATTCCAGCGGGTTTCAGAAGCATTACATGGGGCTTCAGGAACGTTTTCAGTGGTTCCGGAAGGTCTCAGGTGCATTACTCAATCCCCAACAATCTACGTTACTGGGAATTCCTATACTTTAAAGAGTATCAATTATTTTCCCAAATCGGAGGTCGTCAACGTCATCTTAGATTCAAAAATGGCGTAGGATATCGGACTCCATGAACTTTCCGAACAAGGTCCGAAAATATTCATATGGCATGCGTTTACTTGATTTAGTAGGCGTGAGCTGAAACTACATTGTTAGGAGCCACTGAATTCTGTTCCACAGCTTCGTTGGTGGTTGTGGCCCTCGGAACGTACAATCCGAAAATCAATGTATCCACTTCCTCAAACTTCCAATTCTTTTAGCTACCCGCATGTCCCGTTCATAGTTTTTGAAACCACTGGGATTTCATTGGTTTACTAAATTAGTCAATCCACCACATTTTTTGCCGCATTAAAAGGGAGTCTTATTGCCATTTCAGGGGATAACTGGAGGTGTCAGGGTGCATGGAGATATCAAGGGCGTTCCAGGCGGTCACAAGGGGCCCCATTGGGTCTCGGGATGTTTCATACTATTGAAACGCCCTGAAATCTTCGAAATCCCTTTAAAATACCCCTGAATTGCTTCCAACTCCTGAGAACCCTTCACATAAACCCTTCAAACACTCCTGAAACTTCCATTGTCCCATTGAAATGGCCTTGAAATGCCCTTAATTGTTTTGAAATGTCACTGGAATCCTGTAGATTTAAAGGTGTTCCTGAACCCCCTGAAATAAACCTGACCTAAAATGTCTTGAAACGATCCTGAAACCTCCATGATGCCATTGGAATCCTCTTGAAATCATCCTTAATGTCCTTAAAACGTTCCTGAGACCCCTTGGAACTCTCTGAAATGCCTTCCCATGTTTCAGTCAAATAGGTTAGAAGAGATTCTTAAAACCATCATAGAACCAAAATAAAAGGTTTTAGGTATCATGACGGTTCTCAAAACCTCTACAAGACTAATTAGCCATCACAATGTTTCTTGGCTCAGAACGATTCTGAAACCCCTTGTAACGCGCTTTAGAGACTTCCAAAGTTCTCTGAAATTACCCCCTGAAACAACCCTGAAGCCCTTTGGAATTCCTTTTTATGGGTTCCTGAAAACTCACTTGGCCCCATCTCAAATGTCCAGGAGCAAGATTCCTTTATTAACATATTTATGCACAAAATTCTCTCTTTTTATGCGCATTTGTAATTTATGCACATTTTTAATGATGCATCCTTAGCCAATAGCATAAAAAGAGTTTCCAGTGTATTGTATACTTTAGTAATACGTTTTTGTAGTGTGCTTACGATTGAATACTGTTGTCACTTCTATCTTATGATAACTATTATATTATAAAATTATATTATGTTATATTTTAATATTATAATATGTTAATAATTGCCATGAATGGATAAATGTTTTCTGTTACCCGATTGATTAATCATGTTTATTAAGATTTTATAATCAGTTGGATAAAATAACAATTATTTATTTCTTTTTTTTTATTATTGCACCATCTATCAGTTACACTTGTATTTTATTTGTAATTTATTTCATACTATTATTTTTAAATTCAATATTATCTAGTTTCGAAAAGGCTCCCTTAACCATTTCGTGACGGAGCGCAAAAAAGTGAAATCTCCATACAAATTGCTCAACTTTGGCTCTCCAGAACTCTTAGATTTCCCAAAAAAGTAATTATTATTTTTACTCATTTGAAAGAACTACTCTTTATCTTTTGATTTCTAGCGTTGACTACGTAGATAAATCGGAAATAAATAATATGCGACAGATAAAACTTTTTCATGTTTTACCGTTTTTGCCCACTTTTTGTTTACCTTGTTGTGGTAAATTTTACAGGCAACGTAAACAAAAATTTATTTCACACATACAAGTATAAGTAATGGCTGAATTAGTGGAACAATTTACATCATATAAAATAAAGTCTGAACAGATGAAAAAAATATGCAAAACTGTTACCGCTCAACAGCACAATTGTGTTGGTTCGTCACGAAAGGGTTAAACGGAACACTTAGTTCCGGGATGTCGCAGCCAACACATGCATTAATTATAAATATTGTTTGTCATGTTTTTCTCAGCTCACTCACAGTTGTTTGTCTTTTTCTTCGCATTCAATTCAATGATAATCATAAATAGAGAAAATTGAGATTCACTACCAGAGGGCTCTATTTGAGCTCTTTGGTAGGGGGATAGTGTAAAGTATAAAAAATAAATAAATAAATAAATTTATTAGTCTTCAATGAGGAACAGTATTCAGTAACCATAGTGTATTTTGCAACCTAACTCTGTATTATGGAGGTTACGAGTATATATCTGAGGTTCTAAGCTCCAAATTATTATAATTGTTATTAGAATTGTTAAAGAATGAATTACAGAACAGTTTGGAACACATAGAATATCCCGAGGTTTGAAAAACTGTTCAGTATTCAAAAACGTGTGAATGTAAACCATATCTAAAATCATAATTTAACGCTATTGGTATATTATTTATTATGTTATTCCAAACTTCTTGGGTTTAAGGATGTAGGCTTATATCAGAATTACATATATAAGTTTCGTGTCTGAGCTTAATCAAAACTTTCTCTAAAACGTCTTAACCTCCACAATAAACCGCTCAATGAGCTTTGTAACTGGGTCTCCAGTTAGTCTAGTGGTTAAGGCTATGGATCCGGAGACGGCGGGTTCGATTCCCGTTCCGGTCGGGAAAATTTTCTCGACTCCCTGGGCATAGTGTATCATTGTACTTGCCTCACAATATACAAATTCATGCAATGGCAGGCAAAGAAAGCCCTTCAATTAAAAACTGTGGAAATGCTCAAAGAACACTAAGTTGAAGCGAGGCAGGCCAAGTCCCAATGGGGAACGTAGAGCCATAAAGAAGAAAAAGAAGAAGAAGAAGAAGAAGAAGAAGAAGAAGAAGAAGAAGAAGAAGAAGAAGAGCTTTGTAAAACTAGGGTATTGGTTCCCTTATTAAGCATGTGGATCCCATTTTCATCCCACGAAAAACAAAGGATTGAAGCACTGTTTGTTTTGTTTCTTATTTTTGTATTTTTTGTTAGAAGTGAGCACCCATGAAAACAAAAAGAACGGAGTAAATCGGTGCCGTAATCGCTTGTTTTCGAGTAGGATGAAAATGGGAGCATGAGATGACTGATGGCACACATACCCTATACCTATATGAAACCAAATTATTTTTCTTGAATTTCTTACATCGTACCAACATTCAAAATCATATTTTAAATATACGTTCTTTTTCTCCCTCATTCCAGGCTACCACTGCAATTGATCGGCAGCTTTCTGCTGCTAAGCATCGTCGTCAACCATGTCCAATCGGCTGCGTTCAGCAATGCTCACAGCTCGGAAGAGCATGAAGACGTCAAAGATGCCACCCCCGCCGGAGCAGCCAATGTAGCCCACTACCGAGCTCGTCCAGGATATTCCGCACAGTACAGCTCCGAAGAGGAGGAAGATGAACCCCAACAGGTTTACACCCGCCGTCAGCAGCATCACTCTCAGGACAAGAAAGGCAAAAAGGCAGCCTATTCCAGCGAAGAAGTCGAAGTTGAAGAGGAACCTGATCGGCTTTCCGTTTTGCTAGAGAAGTCCGATTTCCACTGCACCGGTCGCACCACTGGATACTACGCCGACGAGAGCCTAGGCTGCGAAGTGTTCCACTACTGCCAAGAAAACCAGAAGCACTCCTGGATCTGCCCGGAAGGTTTCACGTTCCATCAAGTGCACCTGATCTGTATGCCACCATCCAGCGACAACATCTGCGAACAGTCATCAAAGTACCACTTTGTCAACGACTATCTCTACAAGCCAATCAACATGGAAGAACACATGACCAAACCGAATGTCACTTTGAGGTATCACCCCATCGTGATCCACCCAACTTGATCCGAATTAATCGTATGCTTTTATTCATCCCCTCCAAACCCACAGATACTCAGAGCGCTATTACCCGGAGAACTTCTACGTTGATGAGCGTCACTACGACTACGACCGCCAGCAGCGTGTCCACGAAGAACGCCGTCAACCTGTTCAGCAGCAACCGAAACAGCAGTACCACGTTCCCCAGCAGCAAATTCGCAAGCAACCCGCCTACGTGGTCTCGTCCACCCCAAGCTACCGGGCAGTGACCCCAAGCCCAACCCACCAGAGCGTGTACCGCAGCCCGGAAGAGATCAACATCTCCCTGCAGCAGAGAAGGCCAAGCTACTCGCCGACCACCCAGCGCTACGAGGACGACGAAGAGTACGGCAGCTACGAGCGCTAAGCGTCGGGGCCTCAGCTGCACTGTCCAACACAACAGTCACGTTCAGTATCGTCTAGTAGTGGGTACCTTCGAAAGGACAGTTCACGTTTTGAGTTAGTTTGTTAAGTCGAACCAGTTTTAGTTTGTTAAGTACCCCCGCGAGGAGCAACGTTTTGAATTTTTTTGCCATTGAAAGTAAATTCTTGCGTCCCCTGTCCAGTGCTCGCTCACTAATCAACTCCCTTCTAGCTATCTTTCAAATGTTTTCTACCGTTGGCGTGGAAGAAGTGGAAGAACCATTTCATAACAGTTCTTATCCCAAGTAAGATTCTCTTATGAGATGCACCGTTGTTGTAACGTTCTTTTATTGCAGTTACAAATATGTTTAAATAAAGTTTTAACATTATTTATTCTTAAAATAAACGACAAAAGATATTAGGTGTTTTTACTGGATCCGAAAACTGCACAGCCCGATGACACATGACTTCGAGCGGCGCCCAATCAACCAACTCAAACGAAATTCATGGAAATGTTCCGACCTTGCAGCACACCTTGCCGCACGTTGGCACGCGACCGCAATCGATATGAGTGGGAACGGGTGACGTTGATGGTTGTATTGTTTCCGTTGCTGTCGTCATCGCGTCTGCGGCGGCGGCGGCGGCGGTGGTGGTGGTCGAAAGCGGTGGTAGATCACGTTGCGGCGGTTCGGTTGACTCATTTAGCTACAGAAGAAATTTTATGTAAAATTATCAAAAATAAATGTGTAACTTCTTGATTTGATTCTTACCCTGAATTTGGGGATCGCCGCAAAAGAATTTGCCAATATATAGAGGAATACTAGTACTCTACCGTCCGGTAACATGTTAACACTGATCCCACTGAACAAAACTGATTCGCTTAGGAGCAGTGCCGAAAGTAAACTGGTCATGCAAAATAAGTAGCTGCATCGTGCGTTCTCCGTTTTAGTTTGTCAGGTAGTTTATGCAATAGTATCGCTAATGATGGAATAAATATAAGCGCAGAAGACTGAAGTTTGCTGTGCCAACCGAAATTGCAGAGCGATGAAACTTAGGTCCTAATGCAGGTAATGAGTGTATTTGAAAATATATCACCCTTTTTGACCGCTTGAAGTAAGTGTGTACATATGATGATAGTGTACAGGTTTGTGTGTTGAACACAATCAACCAATTCACTTTACTTCTTCAAGTTCACAAGACAATTAATTGAAAATGAATACAGTAAGGACCCGATTTTATCAGCCCTATTCTGCGACAAACTTTTTGCTCTCATTATCTTTCGGACAAACTTTAACCAAAAATGTGTTCCGAAAAGGGGCTGACAAAATCGGGTCACTTATATACAGACTGGAACATTTTTTATGCCATAGGCTAGAGGTACATAAAGTGAAAATGTGTATGAACTAAAAAAAAATTAAAGAGGGAATTTTGTGCTTAAATTTTGTCAGGGCTTTAAGATGAAACATCAATAAATCCCTTTGCAATTTTACATACAAACTTTAGAGGCACAAATCTGACGAACAAAGCATCGAACCAAACCGCATGATCCAAGTCGATCATTGTGGCAGTCATATTTGTATTCTCTGATGTTTCTCCTTAACCCTCGAGTGATGACGATGTTGTATTTTGTACAACACAATGACAAATTTCGCTTTTTGTACTATGCTCAGCATAAGCGTGGTGTAGGCGGTGTGGTGATCAACCACGTGACTGACGCAATAGTAATGCGGAAACTTAGTTCGTGAGAACTTGCTCTTAGGCGTTTGAATTGCGGCCATGGGTATTTCCAGGAAATTCCCAAAGAGCCCAAAATGAATAAGTCCAAGGGGACTTCGGGGTTTTTAAGCAGCCTGGAGCTTCTGGATCCTGACATGCCCCTGAGACTCCCTGCCACCTTCTAAAGCCCTAAAAATCATCTTAAACACCCTCTGAGACCCTGAGACCCCTTGAGGCACCCCTGAAACGCCCTTGACAGTTCTTGAGGCGTCCCTGAGAGCTCCTGAAGCGCCCCTAAGGTCTCCTGGAGGATATCTCAGGCGGCTTCAGAGGCCCTGAGTCCTCCTTATGGGTGAAATTACCCCACATCTCACATTAAATGTAAGCTGACTGTATTATCACATGCGTGCAATATGTAAGCTCCGCCTCCACGAATCGATGTCAAACACGTGGTAATTTGTGATTTAGATGAAAAAAGCCACAACTTTACGAATTTCGTAGTTTAAATGCAACTCAACTAACAAGATGGAAGTTTCGTGTGCTTCTAGTGCAACTCATTTAGACCAAAGCATAGAAAGCCACATTCTGGATGATGTTGCAGGTGCTGCTTGGGTGTATTTTATGATGTCACGGTAGATACTGCGTAATTCAGATCCCATTGAGATCACTAGCCACTGCCCAGCAATTCATACCCTCAAATCCCCGTGGTATCGGTGGAAACCTTGGTAGTAGGCTGACAGGGAAGGGGGGGTTTGCTTGTGCAAACCTGTTCTCCAGGAAGAGCGGTTCCCAACAGCGAAGGTTCTCCATGTTTGGGCGGCTGAACAGCGTCCGAATACCAGGGAAGCACTAAAATCTCAACTTTGTACTAAGGTCTCCCGGAAAGTAGGGAGTAGGTGTCCGGCCCTGAAAGCCAACCATAAAAGAAAATTAGCAACAGAATAATACGAACCGAAACCAATGGCCACAGCAAAACCAAAAGGGACTGTAATTGAAAATTCGGTACGTGAAACTGCCGGGAAAGCACCCGCATACTCGTTGATCTACTGAAGGACCGCGGATTCGGTATCGAAGCGCTGCAACAGGGGTCTTGAACAGGATCCATGGTGCGAACGTTTAGAGGTTATCGTACCATCTACCACAGCTACAGCGGCAACACACGCGACCTGAGAACAGATTTCGTCGTGATGGACGATATGCAGAGACGCGTGATCGGTTTGTGCTGATCGATAAAAGAATATGCAGGTTGAAGATCAGGGGCCAAATCTCAGCATAATGATCGTGCACAACCTCAACTCTGGAAGCATTGGCATTCTCGAACGCAAGTACGATCGTTGTTCAAGCTTGCGACGTCAAGATCATAAGATCACGTTCAGGCAAGCCAGGAGCAGGAATTCAAACCGACGATTGTTTAGTTCAGTGCCCACAAGCTGGCGAACGAAAACGGCCTACGACTTATCGATTTCTCCGGTTCCAAATCCAGTACCTCTTTTAAACACAGCCTCTCTTATCGTTAGACCTGGACGAAATCGCAAATCAACCGCATTCTGATTGATGGACGGCACTTCTCCGACATTATCGACGTCAGGACCTGTCGTGGCGTTAACATACTCTGACCACTACCTGATCAAACTGCGCCCAAAACCTTCCGTGATCATCAACTTGCTCATGATAGCGTTGGCTGACGATGGCAAGCTCAATGTGGACGGCTGGAAGAAGTGGAGTGCGAGGCAATGGAGCTGCTACGTTGTTCCCAAGACACGCGGAAGTTCTACCAGCGCATCCCGCCACGGCTTCGTCCCGCGAGCCGAAATCTGCAGGGATGTAGATGGGAGCTTCCTGATGGGACTTCGTGGATCTAGGTAATAGGGTGCTCAAATAAATTACACTAAAGCGGTTCAATATTTTCGGAGTATTTTGTTCTGTAGTCTGTCATCATTGGTTCACGGCACGTACCTTGGTTGACTGCAAATCTGCGAGCGCTCTCGGCGGGACCTATGTTCCAGCGATGGCTGAGCTGGCTCGATGTCACCCCATGGCAAGATGGCGGAACATAGCTACCGTTGACCTACGACGCCAATGCAATGGCCCTTGGAGAATGAATAGAATTACGGTAGGTAATTCCTTTAAGCTTAGTCGGTCGACGATGGCTAGGCCGCTCTCTGTCGGACCGAGAAGGGAGTCTCTCCTTCAAATTTAGGACCTTTGCCCGAGATCTTTGTCCTCCTTGGTGGCTTTGTCCCGAAGCCAGAGAAACAATGGTAATACTTTTCTCGAGTCAAGTACAAGACACTGCACGGCGTGTGTATGGGAAAAGTTTATAACAAAAAAATAGGCATCGTCAAATTTTTCGCTATTCAAAAATAGAGGCTTTCAGCTTTCATTTGCAGGGTCCCTCAAAAAAATCCACCGAGGGATCCCGAACAACTTTTTCAGAATACTGTTTTTCCCCATACAAAATGCACGGTTCCAAATTAATCCCTATTTCTACTTAACAAACATACCCAATTTTTGTATGAAAAAGTTCCCCCGATGGAATATTTCGATGTTGGGCTTGAATGAAAGCTGGTAGCGTCAACTTTCACGTAGCGTAAAAATTAGCGATGCCCATTTTTTTGTAATAAATTTGTTCTACCAGACACACCGTGACTGAAGACGACTTTACAGTTGAGGTCGAAATACGTAGGATGCAAATTCTTAGTGGAATTCAAAGGAACAGTACTTAACACGATTTTCTTTTTACTTACAGATATTCCTTTAACAAGCCCAGGTTATTCATCAATATTTTTCTGTTTGATTTGGGGGACTTTCCGGTGCCAACTATGGTGGATCGCAGCAAACCGCGCGCGCTCGACCGGTTGAAATTTCAAATCGTTCGTCGTGGTTTTCTCGGTTCCGCGTAAAACGGCTGGTAGTGCTAGTGCTACGCCATCCGGCAACTTTTTGGGTCGTCGTGTCGCGTGTGTTTTGATGCTGCTGCTAGCAGTTCAACAAACGGGAGTGTCGAAAGTTATCGTCAATTTTGTGTTTTGACGTGTGAGGGTGGGAGAATGGCACGGGGAAGGACGGTGCGCAAAATGTGTAAAATGACGACATCCGATGCGGAAGACTCCTAGTGGTGTTGGTGAAAGTTCTGGTTCGTGATTGCCGTCTCCAAAAATATATAATAAAATGAAGACTGAAAATTGTATGTGAGTGGTTCCTGCTCCTCTGACCGGAAGACACCCTTGGATTCATTGAAGAGATTTCGGAAAACAATTACGTGTGTGCAGCCAGCCTGTAGGCAGTGTTCGCGATTGTTCATAAGACAGACTGGTCATCGACCGTTTTGCTAGCTGCATATACTTGGTGAGATCTTTCTTTATTAACAATTTCATACATTTAAGGAAGGAAAATTATGTGTCCTAACAAAACCTACTATAACCATAATAATCCAGACAAAATACTCAATTATACTGAATTCCATAGCATTCCCAAACCAAAATCCCAATGCTTTCTATTTACGAGGGTGTCGGTGAGTCGCTGGCCCCTCGGTAAATGGATATCATCCCTTTCCTACTATCCCTTCCCATGCTCATAACGAAGAATTTACAACGCTATATGCAGGTTAATTGAGGTAGGCCAAATTGTGTTTATTTTCGTTTCAGAGAGCGAGCAATGGCGCTTAAGCCTAGGCTTGTTAGCCAGGACACATGGTTCAAATGCCTGTGCCCCATCCCTGAAGCAAAAAGGCCCATGGAGTGACAAAATTTCTTAGCTATGTCACTCCCAACGTTTGTGATTAAATACACTAAAACACTTACACTTACACCAACACATCTACTCAAATACAATTACACAATCTGAATCTTACCTCATCACTCGCTTATAGTGAATCCCCAATCAACCCATTCCATATATCCAACTCCTTGACGCTTATGGGGGTGTCGGTGAGTCGCTGACCTCTTGTAAAGTAGGTGTCATATCATCACATCCTTTCCTATCCTCGTAACGGAGAAGATGGGCGTGGCCGGCAATGGAAGTTCTCATGTCTTTTTTACTTCAACCTCTGATTGGATAGCTATTCTTTCCCAAATAGCATTCCATAAGCAATTAGAATAGGAGTATTAAAGTTTTAACGTGACAACTTTCAGTATGCAATCTACGAATTACTCCGTTACCACGCAACGCAACGCCACGCAATATTTTTCTGTTTGATTTGGGCACCTAAGGCCCAAATCTTACGTACAGCGACTTGTTTTAAAGTAGGCGATGGCCGCCCACCGAAAGTCCTTTGAATTCTTCAACTATCTGCTCAGTTCCGTGACGTCATCATATGTGACTTGATTCACGTCATGTTAAGCTGTAGATTTTGTTTACAGCCCAGTGGTTTTCTAATCTCTGAAATATGTTAATGTAGGGTCTTGCACCATTTGGGCAGGTCTACCTATTTTGGGCACTTGCCGCTATAACTAAGTCAATTTCAAAGGGATTGATTTGAATTTTTGTATAGAATTAGGCACCTACAGTATCTAACTCTGTACATAAACTCAAATCAATCGGTTTAAAATTGACTTAGTTATAGTGGCAAGTGCCCAAAATAGGTACACCTGCCCAAATGGTACAAGACCCTATCTGTATCCTCGGCTGCCATGACGCATATTTAAAACGAATATGAATTCTTGTAACAATGGTTACACATGCCTACTCTTCAACCTCGCTCTGGAATATATAATGTGACTACACAGGCTTAACAACCGGGGTACGGTATTCACGAAATCCGGCGAATGTGTGTGCTTTGCGGATGATGTGAATGCGGATAGGATGTCGTTACAGGATTGTGTTGTTTTGAAGTAGTTCAATCGAATTCCTGCATCGTTCAAGGGTCTTCGTTGCAGTCTTTTAAACATTCGACACTTTTCACTACCTTCATTTCATTGCCGCAGTCGGGTGTCAGCTTGCTTTGTTACATTCGTGCGCTACCGTTACCTCTTACCAAAGATGGTTACCTTCTTACCATCTTTGCTCTTACACACAGCACGAGCGGTGGAACGAAGTTCAATAAAAAAAAAGACACTACACCGTCTTCGGCCAGAGGCCGCACAGACTGAACATAACTAACATTAGACAACACAACGGTCAACACATGAAACACCCAGTGGCCCAGTGGAGAATTCTCCGTTTTGACGAAAAGTTTTCCCCGACTGGAGCGGGAATCGAACCCACACTCCGAGGCTTACGAGACACCTAAACGACTGACGCCGCAAACCGCTCGGCCACGAAGCCAACAAAGGCGGCCATATATCGTCGAAAAGGTTCAAATGAATGTGATCTCTAACAAGACTGGTTTAAATACAGCAATATAAACCTGCATCTTTATGAAAGCATAGCTTCTTCATTTGCTGCATCGTTGTTGAATGCATTTCGGATGGGTCGAATATTTTATTGTTCACGGATGTTGTCGAATTTGAAACAGACGCTAACGGTATGTTAACGGTGTTAGTAATCCCGCATATGTAACAGTCCTTATAGAACCCTGACCCACCAGCCATATTATGGGTTAGTCTGTCAGAATCTCGAGAGAAATGTGGGTTCTTAAAGTTGTTTGTGTCGTTCTACCTAATTGTCTCTCTTCTTGCGAATAAAGGGCTCTCTTACAGCCGTCCACTCTTTTGTCTACGCTTGGCTGATAATGTTCTTTACCCATTTTTGTCATTGGGGCCAGGGACTTTCTTGGTGAGATATCTTCAATTAGATATACCAACAAAAGCAACGTTATCACCGTTGTCTTAAATTAGTTAAATTGTCTGGATCCATTGATGTATACTTGAGGGTGAGAATAGTACTGTCTGAATCAGTTAAAATTACGATTGGCTTTTGTGAACGATGCAAAGCCACGACGAAAAGGGCCGCGGTTTCTACAAGAAGACGGATTACATGTCTGGTAGTCTGTAATGAATGATGAGGTCTTGTCCATTAACGCCGACTCATACTTATCCACGCGATTTTGAGCCATTAGTGTATCGTTGTGTGTGGCTATGGTACTTTTCAATCAGAACTTGTGTGGCAGTCGATCTCAGAGCTACACAAGCTACATTATTATCACCTGCTTTGAGCTGTTTTTTGAATGAGAGGTCCTGTTTTGGAGGACGGGATCGCCAACATCTCGTTTCGGTACAGTGTAGATCGCAACAACTGAAGAGAAGATTTCGTTTGCTTGAGATCTCAAGAGTCTATTCGCCACATAGGGGAGAAATACCCTTGCTTCACTCTTTTGTGTTGCCTCCTGGAAACTAACGGCTAGAAGATAGTGAGAACTGTTGTGAGAAATAGCAGAAGTTAATATAATATTATTGTTCTTCTATGTTCAATACGAATTTTTGCCCATCATGGACTCTTTTACAACACCAATGATGGCCGCTCAAATAAATAGGTACAATTTCTAACAATTTTGATGCAAAGTTTTACTTGTGCGTTATGGACATCTTTGTGAATTTCTCTTTTTTAGGTTTTCATTATTAGTTGTATTATCTCTAGAGTAAAAAAACACTAAAATTCCTGAAAATATTTTCATTAAAAATAACCATGCATTAATGTATAGCCTGGTAGGCTATTGGAATCATAGCTGACAAAATTATAATCAAGATTTAATTTTCTTTAATCGTTGACTACGTTGTTATGCGCCCAAAACTCTCCGTCATCAACAATATACGATACCGGCGACCGCCACGGTACAACCTAGAGCGACTGAAGCAATCGGATGTCGGCTCAGCATACGCGCAGAATCTCGAGGCCGCGTTGCCAGACGAGGGCGAGCTCGATGAGGCCCCTCTAGAGTACTGCTGGAGTACAGTGAAAGCAGCCATCAACGATGCAGCCGAGAGCACCATCGGGTACGTGGAAAGGAATCGACGGAACGAATGGTTCGACAAAGAGTGCAGAACGGTTTTGGAGGAGAAGAATGCAGCGAGGGCGGTAATGCTGCAGCAAGGGACTCGACAGAACGTGGAACGTTATAAACAGAAGCGGAAACAGCAGACCCGCCTCTTTCGGGAGAAAAAGCGCCGCCTGGAAGAAGCGGAGTGTGAAGAAATGGAACTGCTGTGCCGTTCCCAAGAAACACGGAAGTTCTATCAGAAGCTCAACGCATCCCGCAACGGCTTCGTGCCGCGAGCCGAAATATGCAGGGATAAAGACGGAGGCCTGTTGACGGACGGACGTGAGGTGATCGAAAGGTGGAAGCAGCACTTCGATCAGCATCTGAACGGCATGGAGAACGTAGGCACGGGAGCCCACGGCAACGGAGGAAACGACGACGCCAGTGCAGCGGAGGACGGAAATGAACCAACTCCCACGCTGAGGGAAGTTAAGGATGCCATTCATCAGCTCAAAACCAACAAAGCAGCTGGTAAGGATGGTATCGCAGCCGAACTCATCAAGATGGGCCCAGAAAAGTTGGCCACCTGTCTGCATCGGCTGATAGTCAGGATCTGGGAAACCGAACAGCTACCGGAGGAGTGGAAGGAAGGGGTAGTCTGCCCCATTCACAAGAAAGGCGACCATTTGGAATGTGAGAACTTCAGGGCGATCACTATTTTGAATGCTGCCTATAAAGTGCTATCCCAGATCATCTTTCGTCGACTGTCACATAAAACAAATGAGTTCGTGGGAAGTTATCAAGCCGGCTTCATCGACGGCCGGTCGACAACGGACCAGATCTTTACCGTACGGCAAATCCTCCAGAAATGCCGTGAATACCAGGTCCCAACGCATCACCTGTTCATCGACTTCAAAGCGGCATACGACTGTATCGACCGCGCAGAGCTATGGAGAATCATGGACGAAAACGGTTTTCCTGGGAAGCTGACTAGACTGATTAAAGCAACGATGGACGGTGTGCAAAACTGCGTAAGGGTTTCGGGTGAACTATCTAGTTCATTCGAATCTCGCCGGGGACTGCGACAAGATGATGGCCTCTCATGCCTACTCTTCAACATCGCTCTGGAAGGTGTGATGCGACGAGCCGGGCTTAACAGCCGGGGAACGATTTTCACAAAATCCGGACAATTTGTGTGCTTTGCGGACGACATGGACATTATTGCAAGAACATTTGGAACGGTGGCAGAGCTGTACACCCGCCTGAAACGCGAAGCAGCAAAGGTAGGACTGGTGGTGAATTTCTCAGAAACAAAGTACATGCTGGTAGGCGGAACCTAACACGGCAGGATCCGTCTGGGTAGTACTGGTACGATAGACGGGAATACTTTCGAGGTGGTGGAGGAATTCGTCTACCTCGGATCCTTACTGACGGCTGACAACAACGTGAGCCGTGAAATTCGGAGGCGCATCATTAGCGGCTCCAGAAGAAACTGCGGTCGAAAAAGATTCACCCACGCACCAAATGCACCATGTACAAAACGCTGATAAGACCGGTGATCCTCTACGGGCACGAGACATGGACCATGCTCGAGGAGGACCTGCAAGCACTCGGAGTTTTCGAGCGACGCGTGCTAAGAACGATCTTCGGCGGTGTGCAGGAGAACGGTGTGTGGCGGAGAAGAATGAACCACGAGCTCGCTGCACTTTACGGCGAACCCAGCATCCAGAAGGTGGCCAAAGCCGGAAGGATACGGTGGGCAGGGCATGTTGCAAGAATGCCGGACAACAACCCTGCAAAGCTGGTGTTTGCAACTGATCCGGTTGGCACAAGAAGGCGTGGAGCGCAGAGAGCACGATGGGCGGACCAGGTGGAGCGTGACTTGGCGAGCATCGGGCGCGACCGAGGATGGAGAGCGGCAGCCACGAACCGTGTATTGTGGTGTACTATTGTTGATTATGTCTTGTCTTAAATGTGATGTTGAACAAATAAATGTATGTATGTATGTTGTTATGATAAACTGACTCATTCTGGGAGATGCTAACATTTATCATTAGGCTGTTATAAGAATTTCCGGCAGAAGTTCGTATGTTTAGTGAGCAGTTCGAATCCGAGATTTTTAGCTTTAGGCTAGTTCATCTCAGGACCCACGCTTTACCTCCCTTCCGATGGATTTTCAATCTCTCTAGATATGATAGTGTAACGCATTATCAACAACAACTTTTAGGCTGCTCATTTCACAATTTCTTGAAACTACGTTACCGTCTTGCATTATTCAAAATTGTTAATACTGAAAAACCCTCGTATCTATTTGACAAACTAAGACTTTTTCAGGGAACGCGCAATCGAAATTTCATATTGTATCATCATAATACCTCTCACTATGGGGTAACTCTCTTTGTACGAGGCATTGTTAATTGGAATTTACTTTCTTCTAAAATCTAAAATCTCTTAGAAATTACAAATCCTTTCGTAGAGAGGTCACGACATGGTTGGCGACACGGAACTAGTATAATTATTAACACGAGTAAAGGTTAGTTTAGTTAATGTATCGAAGTTTTATGTATTCAAAGTTAATCTATGCTTTTTCCATGTTTTATGCATAAAATGAGTTTTGTTGATATTGATTGTCTTTTCTTGACAGCTGTGATCTTCTGCTCAATCACTCTTCGACTCGTCCAGCCTGGTCCGTGCCTAGTAATATAAAAAAACTTGACGAAAAATAAGCCTTCGATGTATGATTCGTATTTCATTTTATTCGAATGATAGTTAAATAAATTTACATTTGTCACTAATGCAGCATACTGTCTAAATTTATATAAAGGAGTATCTTACGCGCTAGAAATCCGTTTGGCCGTATCTGCCAAATGTTCGCCACCTTCTTCACACTTCCATTGAATGCATAGCTTTACCATCCCGCTGAAAGCAACACACATCTCAGTTCGCCGGAAAAAAGCCCACATCCCTTTCCCTCATTCCCCGCGGAACACAATCCAACTATTGCAACGTTTCCCCCTTGGTCACGCAAGCCTCGAGGTAGTCGATTCGCCGTTCCAACGTGGTCAGTTTCTCATTCAGCACCGCCAGCCGCGACCGACAACTCATATCTGCAGTAAACAATTACGATAAATAATGAAATTCTTTGCTAAAGATGGGATGTGCTAATTGTTGACATGCTACTCACCGAACGAATTGAGGAAGTCTGTGATTCGTTTGATGCTGGCCGTGATGACTTCGATGTACTCGCGATTGGCCCAGTCCTGGTGGATTTGTTTCTGAATCGCTTCGCGATGGGCGTCCATTGTGCTGCTGAGCTGTTGGTGAACTGAATCGAAATAAGGGAATGGGAACGGTTACGATATTGTTACAACAATTAATTGTTCAATCAAGTGGACACTTCGCAAAATGCTATTACTTTTTTGCTTTCGATAGGGAAAGATGCTTGGAAATGTCAAAACAGATGATTTGTTGACGTTTTGCTTTGTACACACCCAATGAGAGTATATTACAGGTGGGGAAGAAGAAGAGATGGCTATGTATTAGTAAGGGAAGAAGAAGAGATGGCTATTGTAGTATTATGGAGAGAATAGATAAATAAAATAATAAATTACACTATGTAGTATTATATAGTAAACGAGTAAATCATCTAAAATTTAGAATTATCAAAATTGAATGAAGAACTTTTATGATTATTATTGTACATAAAAAAACCAACTGTATATTTTCTTCCGTGCAACCAAAACATCGCACGAGAAGTATTCCCTCGTTTCAGTCACGCGCTTGCCGAGTGGCAAACGAAAACGAAGACGCATGAATGGATCGGAGCTTCGGAGCTGCCAGACAGATGAATGCAGAATGCGTCTGCTGAATCGGCGTGGCGGTAAATGGAACGAAGCGTACAAAAGAGGAAGAGAGAAGGCATGTTTTGAGCATGGAATTGCGGTTGGACGTGCCGGTGTGCAACAGCGCAACTTCAGTTTTACAACGAGTTTTGACGCGGACGGATGTGTGTAGGATGTGTGTGAGTGAAAACAAAAAAAATAATAAAATGTTTGATCGTTTGGAAATTTAAAAAAAAATGTTTTAATATGGAAAGAATACGACATGGCGCAGCCGGTAGTAGTGATTAAATAATTGGTGACTTAATTTGATGTATGAAAAAGTGAGTGATAATTGAAAGTCGAAGTGAAAGTGTTGGTGAAAATATGGACTGTTTGGTGAAGACATCGTTGAGGTGAGTGATTTTGAATGGGAAAGGTAATGATTTCAATCTCTCTGGGAACTTGGAAGGAGGTGCTTACGGTGCCGGTATTGATTGTTCTATGAGTTTTAATACCAAATTTGAATGAAATTTCCGAGGTTTATCGAATAAAAGCTTCAGTTGAAGCAATGATGAAAGAATTTTTATTGCTCACGAGACAATCGCACGATTTCGTCAGCTCACAAAAAAAAGTAATTAAAGCAGAGCAGGTAAGAATTGATTACAAGTTACAATCGCGGTATGGAATAAAAAAGCTTGGTTTGTGGAGCACTTTTTTATCGAACATATTTTCAAAATTCGGTTCTGTCCGTACTGATGTTTAGTCAAGTTTCATGTAAAGATCGATATTTCGTGGGCTTCGTGGCCGTGCGGTTAGAGGCGTCAGTCATCTAGGCGTATCCTAAGCCTCGGAGTGAGGGTTCGATTTCCGCTCCAGTCGGTGAAAACTTTTCGTCAAACGAAAAATTCACCACTGGGCCACTGGGTGTTCTTGTGTGTTGTCCGTTGTCTAATGTAAGTGTAATGTTCAGTCTGTGCAGCCTCTGGCTGAAGACGGTGTGAATTGTCTTTTTATTTTGGATCGAACAAGCCTGTGAAAAGAGAATGAGAGATTGTTTTCATCATGCAATGCAAAGGTTATGCCAGTGATCATATAAGGCATTTTATGAGACGTTTCAAATCAGCTGTTTTTTGAATGTTTACCAGTTTTGAAGCCCATCCGGTGGGCCCATTTATTTACATTTTCACTAGCATAACATGTGATACAGGCCCATTCCATAAACGAGGTTCATTTATCTGCAAAAATGCGTCAATCCGCCCACTATAATTATTATCCGTCGACCGTGGAGATGTATTTTTCATCTGCTTGTGACATCATGCAGCTCGGGGGATTGATACATGCCGCATTAGAAACCAAAACATCTCTGCCTGCTAAAATCTGATAGGCGCTCACCACATGTTATGCTACTTTTCGCGAAAACAAAAACATCAAATGTAAACAATAACAATGAGCGGCCCACCGGTAGAACGTCTCGTAAAATAGCTTATTAAAGCAATAACAATGTTTAGGAATTTTTGTCGGGTTTGTGATATTTTTGGGGGATTAGACAGACAATGCAGATGAGCGAAATCTTGCAAAATGGTACAGAAATACAGAAAGGAATAATAGAAGCGTCATATAAATTATGCTATAGTACTTTTCTGAAAAAAAAAGAGAAAGTCATAATTCCTAGGCCTGATGTCATAGGTGGACCAACGGTTATTTTTTTGTAATTCCCATGCGAGAGGTCATGGATGGAAAGTCATAATTCCTATGTCTGATGTCATAGGTGGACCAACGGTTAAATTTTTTGTAATCCCCATGCGAGAGGTCATGGATGGAAAAGTCATAATTCCTATGTCTGATGTCATAGGTGGACCAACGGTTAATTTTTTGTAATTCCCATGCGAGAGGTCATGGATGCAAAGCCATAATTCCTATGCCTGATGGCATAGGTGGACCAACGGTTAATTTTGTGTGATTTCCATGTGAGGGGTCCTGGATGGAAAGTCATATTAGAAATGTATGATAAAGGAAGTCAGGAATTGTTTGAATATTTTGGTTTGGATTTTGTAGTAAAGAATATGTGAAGAGAAATGAAAAATGAATTGTTTGGAAATCATCTGATTTTAGTGCTGGATTGGATATATTGAGTCTGGAAAACTCAATCCATGATGGTGTTTGAGATTAGAGTTTGAATTTTTTGAAAAATGAAGTCAAAGAAATTGTTTGAATATTTTGGTTTAGATTTTGCAATAAAGAATTTGTGAAGAAAAATGACAAATTAATCGTTTGGAAATCATCTGATTTTAGTACTGGATTGGACATATTGAGTCTGGAAAACTCAATCCATGATGGTGTTTGAGATCAGAGTTAGAAATTTTTGGATAATGAAGTTAAAGGAATTGTTTGGATTTTGCGATAAAGAGTTTGTGAAGAGAAATGACAAATTAATTGTTTGGAAATTATCTGATTTTAGTACTGGATTGGACATATTGAGCCTGGGAAACTCAATCCATGCTAGTGTTTTAGGATCAGAGTTGAAATTTTTGGAAAAGGGCGTTAGAGTAATTGTTTGAATATTTTGGTTTGGATTTTAAATGGGGAACTTGTTAAGAGAAATGACAAATGAAATCATCTAGTTTTAGTACTGAATTGGTCATATTGAGTCTGGAAAACTCAATCCATGATGGTGTTTTGAAATCAGAGTTTGAAATTTATGATAATGGAAGTTAAAGATATTGTTTGAATATTTTGGTTTGGATCTTGGTTTGGATTTTGCAGCAAGGAATTTGTGAAGAGAAATGACAAGTGAATTGTTTGGAAGTCATCTGTTTTTAGTACTGGATTGGGAACATTAAGGAACTCAATCTATGAAGTTGTTTTGAGGTCAGATTTGGAAGATTTTTGGTTAATGAGGTCGAATGATTTGATTTTGGTCTTCAAATAAAGAGTTTGTGAAGAGGAATGGCGAAAAAAAATAACATGCATGGAACTTAAATTATATTAAAAAAAGGTATACACCTCGAAGTAAGTGTGGTAAATTGTTATAATTTCAACAATTTTCTAGTGAACGGTAATTTAAATAATAAATATCACATAAACACATTTTTAATAGATAACAGAGGAATCCAGCCAGTGTAGAATTATCTCTAGTTAAAATACACAAGTATAAAAATAAAAAAAAAAGAATCCAGACGTTTAACAAATAGCATGGTATAAAAATTGTTAACATCCACAACTTCAATGGGTTTTCTAATACCGTATTACCCCGCTTATACGACAACTATTGGTGTCGAATTACCGGGGTAAACTTTTAATTCGACAAACTAATCACCCTACATCACCTTGTTCAATGAAATTTGGCAACTCTATTTTTGTTTTGTTTTGAATTTTGGGTTTGTTGTTGAACACAATTTCAACAGATATTGTGGTGGCGCGAACGAAAAGCACCATCTCAGAACTTCCGGAAGTAGCGGCTGCAAGAGGAGCTGCTGCAGGTGCGAGTATAAGCGCAATATCGGATTATATTGCATTTACAGTGTACATCGCTGTGACATTTGAACACTTTTTAATTCGACAAGTGTCGAATAAGCGGGGTACGAATTAAAAAGTGTCGTATTAAAGAGTGTCGAATTAGCGGGGTAAGACGGTAGAGTCACATTTAATTTTACCGTAATCCGGGGTAACATTGATCAGAATTTTCGATCTTTCTTGAATAATTCTCTTGTTAAAGGTAATGTTACATGTTTTATATTTTTAAAACAAGTACTGGCCCTCTGATTATGTGTTAAACTACTCGAAAAAGTATTGCAAAATTTATAAACATGTTTAAATAGACTTTTTAATCTAATTTTTGATTTTGTTGATTTGGGGTAACATTGATCATGTCAGTGATCAATGTTCGTTTGTATTGAAAATACCCTTACTTACTAAATTCGGGGTCGCTGATCTCGAATATGTTGTCCAAATTCTTACAAATTATGTACTTTTTGAGTTATTTTAAGATTAAATTCCTCCAAACCGCGAATAACGCCTAAAGGTAGGCAATTGCTTAAAGATTTGATAGCTTACTTTAAGTAAATTGTATATTTTACTGAAAAAGAGCATTTTCATAAAAGTTTCGTTCATTAAATCCAACTCTAGGATATCATATTGAAATAATACAGTGATTTCGAACCTCATATTGTATCTAGTATTCATACCATGCATGAATGTTTGATCATGTATCTCATTGCGTTACGCAACACAGTTATGGAAAAATCGATTTATTTCATTGTTTGTGAAATTCAATTTTCAAGAATTACATGTCATTTAATAGCTAAATAACAGCAGATTACGATATACCATTCGATAGCAGAAACTGGTTCAATGTAAAATGCTTGTTTTAACATTTCATGAGGTCGGTCAAGCCTATCAATGTTACCCCGCTGATCAATGATACCCCGTTTTACGGTACTAAGTTTGATGGTAGTTTTTTCTTTTATATTCTGTATCCAGTTTGAAAGACATATGCTTTTAAATTTACTCAATATCAATACACTTTTATATTAGTTGGCTGGCTTATGTTTGTTTAATGAAAAATATTAAAATAAATCAAAAGTAAATGTTTTTTATGGTTGTGGAGTTTGAAGTTCTGATGATTTAAAATGGTTGAGTATCAGAAAAATGAAGTTTATGAATGGATAGTATTTTTCAGATTTCTAGAACATAATTCGTAGATAAAGCTACGGGATTTGAAGAAAACGAAGTTTTATTATTTTACAGTTATTCTAAGGTTTAGATGCAGCAAGAAATGTATACGTTGAAACATATGATTATCGCAATGTAGCACAGCATAATGTTCCTGAAGTTTTTCGTTTCCTTTTCAATGGTGTTGAGTCAAGAGCTCAAATGTTATTAAAAATCTATGTGTAGTAATTATGTTTAAGAAAATCTATAGATTTTAACTATATTTCAATTAAATTTAGCAATAGTTAAAAAAAATCGTGAAAAAAAAATATTTAGAGCATCATTTTGTTATTAACGATGTTTTGGTCATAGTCATGGTCATAGTATCGCATTATTTTTAATTTTCTTTTGCTTTCATGTAATAATTTCCATTAAATTCTCATTCAATTAAAGTTAGAAATTAATTATTTGAACATGCTAATTAAAGTAAAAATAAAAAAAATAAAATAAAAATCATTTCACACGTTTAGAGTAGAGAGGAGAGCGAATGTAGTATTATGGAGAGAATAGATAAATAAAATAATAAATTACACTATGTAGTATTATATAGTAAACGAGTAAATCATCTAAAATTTAGAATTATCAAAATTGAATGAAGAACTTTTATGATTATTATTGTACATAAAAAAACCAACTGTATATTTTCTTCCGTGCAACCAAAACATCGCACGAGAAGTATTCCCTCGTTTCAGTCACGCGCTTGCCGAGTGGCAAACGAAAACGAAGACGCATGAATGGATCGGAGCTTCGGAGCTGCCAGACAGATGAATGCAGAATGCGTCTGCTGAATCGGCGTGGCGGTAAATGGAACGAAGCGTACAAAAGAGGAAGAGAGAAGGCATGTTTTGAGCATGGAATTGCGGTTGGACGTGCCGGTGTGCAACAGCGCAACTTCAGTTTTACAACGAGTTTTGACGCGGACGGATGTGTGTAGGATGTGTGTGAGTGAAAACAAAAAAAATAATAAAATGTTTGATCGTTTGGAAATTTAAAAAAAAATGTTTTAATATGGAAAGAATACGACAGCTATGTATTAGTAAGCAAAGAAAAATGTAAACACAAATAGTGACGTCACTATTTGACACGCGTTCTTATGGGAGCTCGCTTTGCTTGTAGTAGTGACATGTTTTGCACCAGACACGGATCTCATGCACACGAAGTATCTTCTTCCCCACCTCTATTAGACTCTCATTGGTACACACCCCTGCGTTGTAGAAAGCTGAGACGATGACACCAATACATGGATAATGCGGTGAGCAGATGTAAAATTGTGAAGAAAGGTGTCGTTGCTCCAAGCGAAGCCCAAGAATTTACCCAAAAATATGTTCGGGGAAGAGATCAATCTTTTTAAAAATTAAAATTTTAATTTAAATTGAAAAAAAAACAGTAAATAGGGGAAATTGTGTATTTTCGGCAGTTTTGTTCTCTTCGTCATGAGAAGTTTTTTTTTTAAACCTGTTGAACTCAGAGTTGGCCTCAACAAGCTGTTATATGCCCAAGTTTCAGGCAATTTAGCTCATAAAACCCCACATGACGAAGAGAACAAACCTGCCGATAATACCCTTAGTCGCTCTATTAGAAAATTGAGCAATTAGAGACTCGTTCTAAAAAAAAAAATGATTTGAAAGTGAAGGAATCAATTCTAGGAGCAGAGATCCAATTTTAACTAAACGCGGTTATTATCAATGCAATTTTGGCCAATTTTTAATTCCTAATAATATAAAACTGCTTATTATGATAAAAACTACAACTAATTTCGACAAAAAATGATACAATATAAGGTGAAAATATGACAAAGCCAAGCAGCGGACTGCGCTGAAAATGAATAGGGTGACTAAAGGTACTATCGGCAGGTTTGTCATAGGGGGTTTTGTGGACTAAAATGCCTGAAATTTGGGCATACAACTCAGCTTGTTTGAGAAGGATTTGAGGCCAACTCTGAGTTCAACAGGTTTTTAAAAACCTCCCGTGACGAAGAGAACAATACTGCCAAAAATACATAATTTCCCCTAAATAAATAAATAATAAGGGAAACATCTTGAAATCCCGCTTCAAACAACAGTGCATTTTTGTATACGAAGAGATTTGAGCGCTCGAAATCGTGAGTACGTGCCAAAGTTGGCCATTGTAGCAGCCATTTTGGGATTCAGACAAGTCTGTCATTCTGAGATGAACCTGCCTCGTTTCAGCCTCATTATTAAAGACATAAAAAAAAGTCTGCCCTTAAGTCATTATAGTTCATTAATACTGTACTGCCGGAGGACGCATAATTGTCCCATGTGCAACAATTCCATTGATTTTTCTCATAAAATGTGATGTTTATGCGTCCATTTGCTAGAATGTGAATAAATGATTGTTCTTTTTCGTCCATCTAAAAATGTACTTTTATCACAGAGAACAGACATCCAAGTCCAGTTCCAAAACTGTGTAAGCAATTCATCGGTCATTTGAAATGACAACGCAAGTGGCGCTGGTTCCTGCTCCCACCCGGCTTGGTACCTGGGTGGAATGCGAGCACACCAACTTAGCCAGTGCAGTACAGTCCACTGCCAACCCGTACAATCGCAAAATCTTAATTTTGCCGAAAGTCACATGGGACAGATATGCTTCCACCGGCAGTGCACCAAGAAGCTTACTTCAGAATTTATTTCAAAACTATTTTTTTAGATTCGTTTTGCACTTGACCGTATTGAATAAACACAAACAAACTTTAGATAACATGCAGCTTGGTCAATCTGCTGATCATATGTTTTATTGCTTTTTTTGCACCGTATTCGACCCCCTGCAGAAATTTTTTGTCACACCACAATATGTTCCCACCAGTTTCAGCATACATTGGTTCGTTTCGCTGCTAAGAATTTTAAGCGTCGGTTACACTTTTTGGGTGGTGCATGGAATAATCGGTTTGTTTACTTGCTACTTTCTTTGGTGTTTGACGTGTGAACAAATATTTTAGACGATTGAACATTTGCACGGTAATCTATAAAGCAAAGCAAGATGCAATAATAGAGTGACATATTAACACACCAACACTAGCGCGGGTTTTCCTCACACAAAAATGCACGCCAATTAAAAATCTAAACAAATTACATACCTATGCAAATATTACCCAGACGAATTGGGTAAAACGTGTAAATAATTATGAAACTAACGTCCGGGTAAGAGTGCAAATGCTTTCCTCGCAGTTTCACAACTACATCTAAAAAAAAGACGCGCATACATTTGGACGTGATTACCATTATAATAAAAAGAGCTTAGGTTTTGGCACAGTTCGGAGTTGCAGGTATTCATAAGGCCCAAAGAAATGTATTTATGCAATGCAGTATCATAATTTCATAATTCATAATTTCAATTCCGTGTAAGTGCATTCCAAAAATTTCAACGATCAAAGCTTATGAAATTACCTTCTCAAAAATATATTTTTTTTTTTTATTTTCCACGAGTTCGGACATAGTTTTTTCAGCTTTCCTTTATGAATTTTCTCAACGGTGAAAAATTTTGTGGAAAACTTTTTCCATTTCATATTTTTTTTTGATTCCTGAGAAAATTTGCTTTCATTTTTATTTTAAAAAAACTTTGTTTCTACGATGCTTCGTTCTAAAGTTATGTTTTTTCAAAGTAAGTAGTGTCAGGGGAAAACAAAAAAATTCCACCTGAGTTTTCCGGGAAAATAGGCGACCCTGAAATTTCCTCAATTTTTTTTTTGTTTATATATCCATGAACCCTGCCTGTGGAAAAAGTTTCATGTAAATCTGAGACCCTTCGGCCCAATTTGTACGATAATAAAAAATGCCCTTATGCAACTCATTTGAGTTGCACTATGAACATTATACAACTCAAATGAGTTGTATAATGAAAAAATCATTCCATAAAATGTTGTATGGAACTCTTTGCAATATTCGAATTTTTCGGCAAGCCTCGTTGAATAAATGCACGACTCGTGCTGAAAAAATCAACTTTTTGCAACTCGTTACATAAATAACTATTACAATGCATCCCCGTTGCTTTAACCGTTTCTAATCTGAAAGTTTATATATAACTAGCTGTCTCCGGCAAACTTTGTCTTGCCTACTGCATTTTTTTTTGTTCTCGTTCCAAATCAGAGTCCCCGTTCAAAATGCATGAAAAATCCATTTACATAAAATCTAAATTTTTCCATGTTTTTTTGCCTCACGAACCTTCCAAAGAACTAAAAAAAGATAACCCAAATCCGACGTTCCGTTCGAGAGTTATGCGCGGTCGAGTGCGCGGTTCCAGGTATGCCACTGCATTTTTATATACATAGATTTGTTTCCAATGTGCATACACAGGGTATTGTACCATTTGGGCAGGTGTACCTATTTTGGGCACTTGTCGCTATAACTAAGTTAATTTCAAACCGATTGATTTTAATTTTTGTACAGAGTTAGATACTGTACGTGCCTAACTCTGGACAAAATTTCAAATTAAGCGGTTTGAAATTGACTTAGTTATAGCGGCAAGTGCCCAAAACAGGTACACCTGCCCAAATGGTACAAGACCCTATTTATACTTACTGTGAAGCGGATCTGTGATGGTTAAAGGGTTAAAGCACTTGAAGCTCACCCAGGTGACTTGGGATCTAATCCCTTTTCAAGAGATTTCCAAGGGGCTTCAGTGGCTCCCATGAGTGTTTCAGGGGGTTTCAGAGGCGTTCTATGATGTTTCAAAGACGTTCCAAGGGGATCCCAAGCGGCTTCATTTCAGGGTGTTCCCGGGAGTTTTATGTGGCCGCAACATTCTTGAAACCCCATTGAATCTCATCTGAATCTTTTTGAACAGTGATGATGATGATGATGATTTTGTTGTACCATCTAATACAGCAAGGCATCTGCCTATAAGCACTGGAATAATCAAGATTATGCTGTTGTTAGTGATCAGTCATTCTCCTGTCTGAATCTTCTTGAACAGTGTAGCAAAAATTCACCTCTTTCATGTGAACATTACGTAACTAATCTTTTCCGTCATTTTTGCTTCTATACGCAGAGAAACAAATTGTAAACAAGCTTAAATTCTTGTTAAAATCAACCGAATTTTTAGTTTGTTTGCGACAAACGACAAAGTGATTCCTAGTTTAAACTGAATTGTTCTATTGTTTAATAATATAATTATTTTCATTTGGTAGTTTCAACATAAAATAATGGATTGTTATAAACGATTGCACATTTCTCACTTACAAAGCAATGTGTTTGTGACAGCAGCTCCTGAGAGCTGGAAATCTATTTTTAGACAATCGGCAAGCGGATGAAAAGGAAACCGAATGAAAAAAGACAAAAAGGCGAAACCGACCTGCTTTTTGTGTATCTTGGGTACCTGCGCGTTATCCATCACCGCTGACCGCACTTGAAAGTTGACGGGATGGATTTGCTATTCCTTCCTCGTTATAGCGATGTTGCGATAAGAATTTTAAAGATGGGTGAGTGCTTTCGGGCTATGTTTGTGGTCTCCATTTTGTAGAATCAAATGAGATTTCTACACTCTGGCAAATAAACCTAAGATTATCATAAGGTCTAACTTTTGAAATTGCCTTTAAACAATTCATAACGGCTAGAATGAATATCATAATGTCGGTTGGTGGCGCAAAATCGACTCACAGTTTGGCTTTTATACACATTTAGCAACACTAAATTCTCAAGCGTCTATAGCTGCGTGGGTTGGGCAAGAGCTCAGTGATTTCGACGTTCATGGATCGATTCCAGTCTGCATCATTTTGTGATTTTTCTGCCCTTTTCATAAGTTTATCTTATGTAATTAGGTCATAATAAGCATGTTCAATTTTCATAAGGTATTCTTATGGCATCCATACTTTACAGTTATGGCTAAATTTCATAAGGTATTTTGATAAATTTCGGTAGTTTACTTCGCTGAGTGTAACGTTCTAATTTTGGCTTCTAGAGAGGATAGGGGCTGTTCATAAACCACGTAGACCAAAATTTGGCAATCTCAGACCCCCCCTCCCCCCTCGTAGACTTTTGTCCATACAAAAATTTTGAAATTTATATGGAGCGTAGACTTTGGCCAGACACCCCCCTCCCCCCCAAAAAGTCTACGTGGTTTATGAACGGTCCCATAGGTTTGTTTTATGGTCTTCCAGTTGACAGGTCCGTGTCTGCCACTGGTTTCAACTGCCGGACAAAGGCGCAAACGCTGAACTGTCATTTTCATAGGAGAACTGTCAAAGACCCCCAAAATCAACTGACTTTAAACGTCTTTTGATTAGGCCTATTGCCATCTTGTACTGCTACTTGAGAGAGGATTGATTGATTGATTTGACTTTCAGCCCATAGAGAGAAAGATGATAAACGTATAATAGCCTTATAATACTTGGAATTTGACGTGTGTTTGGTTTTCATTTCTGTTATGATATAGGAAGGTATAAAACGCTTTTAAACTCGATTGATCGAATTTAGCTATTGATTAAGCATAGATTTATTCTATTTGTAAATGACTTAGAAACAAATTTAACCACACCTTTCACATTCTATTGGGTAGCATTCTTGTGGGCAACGACGGCAGCAACCGTAGCCTTCACCTGTTCCACCAGCTTGGCTGTTGCCACACTTTCATGCGTGTCCGCTGGACGGAAATAGGCCAGCATAAATCCGGTAGCCAGAATGAAATGAATCAACCCAATAATGGGCGTAATGAAGAGGGAATATTTGGACGTTTTGATCGCTGGCATCAGAATCCAAACCAAAGCGAAACCGGACAGGAATGTTCCAGTGGCAACCAGAAGCCATTGAAAGAGGGGAACCTGAAAGAATGATGTTGAATTAAAATGGTTGATATTCAAGGTGAAACGGTTGAACTTACCTGAATGGTCCACAGTACCGAAACAGGGATGTAGATGGCCATAGAGTACCCGTAAACGCAAATTAGGGACAAAAGTGACGGAGTGTAGGGTAATTGCTAAAAGATAAAATTAGTTTCTATCAAACCTACACAATGAGTAACCATTTATTACCTCTTCCAAATCCATCTCATCCGGTCGAATGCTCCACTTGAGCAGAGCCCACAGACCAAACGGCACCAGACAAGTGTACAGTATTATAACCGTTGCCGAGACTGAGACCAAGTGAAAATCATACCGCCATTGGTGGTTTCCAGCATTCTGCAAGTAGCTGGCCATGTTTCCCGAGATGGCAATCGAGAAAATCTAGAAATCAAATAAATAGATTCAGAAACATAGGTAAATTTATACTTTAATACTGAAACCAATGCAAACACACGAATTACCGTATGTACAAACCAGATATCTCAATGAATTGCTCACTGGGATCTCGGTAAGTGATTTTAAATTTAAAAATTCAATACATATTTTAGTTCACTAAAACATGAAAAATTAAGAATCATCCAAAAATGTAAACTGACGATCTTCAATTCGCAGTTGATAACTGAGATCCCAGAACTTGTTTTAAAAATATAAAATTGGAGAAAAGTTTCTCATTTTACGGTATCCGTAATTCATTCTATCAGATTGTCGATAAAATGTATATTCTATAATTTACCAAAGTGATGACGATCCACACGGGCCCGTACAGATCCGGATTGGTACCGATGTTGAGCTTCAGGTAATCCGTCGGTGCCCGCTTCGGAATGATTGACGTGGCTATTCGATCCACTACCATCATAGTATCGACATCGAAAAACTTCTGGTAGTACTCGAACGTAAAGAACGATGAGCTTTTGGGAGTATCAGTTTCTACAAGTAAAATTCATCATTCCAAAGATATCAAAAACCCCTATTCACCATCAAACCTTCTGATGTACTGTCGGTCTCACGGCTGGGGGACACCTTTTTCGGTGAATCGATATTTAGCTGGGCGCTGTTGGAGTTTCCCTCCTGTATCAGGGGAAACTCCTTGAAGGACAGCAGATCGTCCACACTCGGTTCCATTGCGATCGGTTTTCTGGAATGGAATCAACAATTTTCACGAATTTTTACAGACCTCTGACACGACACATCACAATCGAACTAGAGCGAAAAATCTACAAACGCTGTTTACACTTCGACGTTTGTTTTTGTTTTTACTTCGGATCACCCCTCGGTGTGACGTCTGTCACTTTATGAGTGAGCGCGCGCATGTAACTGCATTCAAATGTGCTGCTCAAACCCGTTGGGCTGTACGCCATGCTTGAAATAAACAGGAACCTTAATGCGTTGTTTTCACTTTTCTGGCGTAGGAGAACGCAAATAGGTGAATTCGGATGACCCCCAATTGTAGAGGCGCTAAGTGAGATAAGGTGAAAATCGTTTGTTTACATCAAAAATTCAATTTTTCGTTTTCAAAATTAACTCATATTTTGCCTTGGTGGTTGCTATTTTCCATTGGTATTGGCTTCTATTATCATCAATCTCGATGCCCACGGCGACAGACACCGGATTGACCAGCTAACAAAAAATCCGGAAGATTGCCCGCCGGAGGCATAGCAAGAGCTCCTCAAATTAATCACATAAGTTGTTCGTAAGTACCTACCGGATCTAAGCGCATCTGAAAGAGAATTAGATTTTCTTTTCAAAAAGCGCTCGTTTGTTTCTCTACGATGCGGAATTCGATATAAAAAAGTGAAAAAAGTGCAGTTTGCCTATGCTGCGCAATGGCAAATTTTGGTGGAGCCCCTCTTTTCATTGGTTTCTCATTCCTGCCACCAGATGCGGAGGGATCGTTAGCTTCCGTTGGAGTTGCCTATTAAGTTCGGCATGATGAATTTTGTTTACTAGAATCGAAAATTATATCTATGAAACGGGTAGAGGCATAAAAATAATTCGAAATCCATGTTTTCTTCTGGTGCGGTTAATAAGCACCTGCAAGTAATAAATTACTACTTATGCCAACATTTTACAGCTGCATATCTGATGGCAAAACCAAAAAAGAAGTTAAAAATAATCATTTGCAAATTTTTTTTCGAGTTTTATCCTCGGTTTGATTTTGTATGTGCAGTAACAAATTAATATGCACGACCGTATAAACATTTGCTTTTATTACATTCCTTACAGCAACAAAAAGAATTGAATTTGAATTCAATGAACATTAGTTTGTGCACTTGTGTAGAATACGTCCTTTTGATACGAAACGCTAGCCTCTCTTTGGCTTCCACTCACCACGCAACAAAAAGATGTTTTCGCATGGACAAAAATTGTTGCGTCAGTGAAGGATGGACCCGTTGTCTACGTACAGTAGCGACATCTACGATTTGCAAGTAGGTACGCGAAACTGAGCTCATCTGTCAAGTAGTGGGGGGGTTGGAAGGCACAGAATAATGCTAATTGACAAATTAAGAGATGCATTTATGGAAAAATGCGCGTTCTGGGGTGACTCGAACCCACGTCCCCGTACACGAAAAACAAAATCCTTTCCCAAAATCATGAATATGACTCATAACTTCCCGATATTTTTATGATTTCATGTTATAAATATACACCATGATTATAATTTATGATTGATTCCACCATAACGCTATACACCCGTTATTGTTTTGGCTTTCGACGACCAAAAATGGAGAATTTAATCATGAAGCTATGATTAAACAAGCTCAGATCATTAGAAGCATTCATGAAGCTAAGAATAATTTTCATAATCCTGAATGCAGAACATGATGCTTTACTATCAGATTCATAAAATTATGAAACCATGCATATATGCATGCATATGATGCATATGATATATCATACATGAAATCAAAAATTACTTTTATGATTCCATCGTCGTCGGACCTAAATGTTTCTCAATATTATGAATTCGGTTGGAAATCAAAAAAACTTTTTTTGAGAAAAATATTTTTGCTTATTGTAGGTTGTTTACAACATACATCGGAAGTGACGAATATGACAATGCATCATTGAACGCACACAGCGCACTACACTCGGTACTGAAAAAAAGTGTCGCTAGTCAAAACGTCGCTATTCGGTTTAGTGCTGGCGCCATAATAGATTAATAAAACCATGCAAGCTAAAATCATAAGTAAATTAAATACGTGCTATCAGAGCCCATTTCTATAATTTTGGGACCTATCAATCATCCTTTTTTCTATTAGCAAGCAGCACTTTTTAGTTGACCTCTTGTTCGTGAAGATATGTTATGTTCAAATATAAAATGGAAAAACAATGATCGAACTCACCGGATAATATTCAGCTAGTTTTCTATTTTTGTCTTTGGCTGCTGCATCCAATATGGTAAGTATGCCCTCCAAATCATATCGAATGTTCACTAGTTCACACCTGTTCACACCACTTGCTGAGTCTTCAGTCGTCAAAAGAAGGATAAATTAGAAAACAAAAATCGAAATAATTTCTGAAAACCAGCAGGCGCGATTCGCACTTTGATGCACCCTTCGTACATAAACTCGAAACTACGACGGATGACACAAAGCAAACGCAAACTGGGCACTGTTTACTTTTTGCGCGTTTACTTTTTTTTAGTCAATCAACTACCAACAAACTTTAGAATATTACGAGAACACTGTAATGTTGTTCCGTTTTCTGATATATGCACATTTATTACTCTAACCAAATAAAAACTTTGCAAAAATAGCAGCTTCAATTTTTTCCACATGTATGTGCTGGACGACCGCGCGAATTATATACAGGTATTCTTCGATATAACGTACCCTCGATATAGCGTACCCTCGATATAGCGAATTCGATATAACGTACATTTTGCTTCGATATAACGTACAACATTGAAAAATCTTATTTTTCCCACGAATAACCCTTAGATAAACTACGAAATAACTCAAATCAATGTTTTGTTGCAGCATTAGCCTTGTTACCCAGATTTAGCGCAATTTGGGGAAACATTTAGTGTACGTTATATCGAAGCAAAATGTACGTTATATCGAAACACAAAAAACGAAATGACTTTTTCGTCAAAACTCAAGTTTTTAATAAATGGTTTTGTGAATTTCACCGAAATCATTTTTTTTTTTTTTTTTTTTTTTTTTTTTTTTTTTTTTTTTTTTTTTTTTTAAATATAATAACTTATAATAAAGGCTCAAACGGCATAAATCCATAGCAGAGCCAAATCTTGAAAATGGGCCAAAAATCCTAATCTTGAATGAAAATGTCATCTACCGCTGAAATATCTTGCAAACTCTGAAACGAAAGATTTAGAAAAAAAGGAATATCATACTATATAGGAAATATCATTCAAAAATCTATAAAGTATTTTCATCAAACAAAGATTTTTGCTTCCCAAAATATCGCGAACAGATTCTGGAACCCTGTGATGATGTATCCTAATATCACCAATAAATTTAGTTCTAGGTACAACATATCTAGAACAATTAAAAACAATATGGTCAATATCTTCATAGGTTGAGCAAAAATCACATAAAATTGAATCTTTTATATCAATACGATATAAATGACTGTTACATATATAATGATTAGACATAAGTCTCGAAAATGTACAAATGAAGTTTCGTCCAACAAATAAATTTTTAAACCATAAATTTTGATTAACTATGGGCCAAATGGAATGACACCAACGTCCCTTATCACTAGAATCCCATAAATATTGCCAACTTATTAACGACTGATTTTTCAACTCCGTAAAATATTCAGATGAAGCAATTTGTCGACGATATTCAACCCCATTACGAACACCTAGTTTGGCTAAAGCATCAGCTTGCTCATTACCATAAATATTAGAATGAGCAGGAACCCACACAAATTTGATAACAAAACCCTGGAGATGTAAATTATATAGTTCTTCTTTCAACTTCAAAATCATATGATGCGTTTTAAAATTAAAATTAGTGGATTTGATAGCATTCAAACAACCTAAACTATCTGAACATATAACAAAAATATTTGGCGATAAATTTCTGATCAAAGTACATGTATAATATAATGCACTTAATTCAGCAATAAAAATTGAGCAAGGAGATTGTAGTTTGAAAAAAATATGTAGAAGAATAATTGTAAATACCAAATCCAGCTACATTTTGGATTAATGAACCATCAGAAAAGTAAAATTGATTAGGGTCCAAGCCAACAAATTTACGTTGAAATAAAATAGGTGCAAAACGAGGATATTCATATTTTGGGATTTGTTTTAGTTCATGATAAAGAGACAAATCAACTAAAGGATGAAATGAATGAATATCAATACTATAATTATGGAAATGACATAAGGGAACCGAACTTGGTGTGATATTTACCGAAGAACAATAATTAAAAGAATCTAAAATTCTACAAGTAGGATTTATTTCAAATAAGTATTTCAAAATATTAACTACTGGATGATTATTATTGAAGCATTGCAACATAAATTTGCTATTTAATTCATTGAAACGAATTTTAAGAGGAAGGATTCCTGATAAGACTTCTACTGTTTGAGTATGAGTAAACAAATTCTTAGACAACGAAATTGAATTTTTTCAAGTTTGGAAAAATGCGTTTTAACAGCACTAGCAAAAGCAAAACATCCATATTCCATAACAGAACGAATGGTTGTTTTATAAAGTGTAATTAAATCTGAAGGGTGAGCTCCCCACCAAGTCCCTGTTATAGTTCTAAGAAAATTGATTCTTTTTGAACAAATTTTTTGTACGTATTGAATATGTTTATTCCACAATAATTTTGAATCAAACCATATTCCCAAATATTTATAATCATCAACTTGCTCGATTTCATGACCATTAAGATACAAATTAAAACTGACTGTAGAATGTTTACGTGAAAATATAATAAATTTGGTTTTTGAAACTGAAAATGTAAATCCATTGTTATGAGCCCAAACATCAATATTGTCTAACGTACATTGCATAAAATGTCGAATAATTTCTCTGTTTTTACCACTGATAGATAAAACTTTATCATCAGCAAATTGATAGAAATAACATCCATTTGGAATAACTGATGCCAAATCACTTGTAAATAAATTATATAAAAAAGGGCTCAAACAAGAACCCTGGGGAAGTCCAAAGTAGCTATATCTAATCAATTTTGAAGAACCATTGTGATAAAAATGCATAATTTTAAAAGAAAACAAATTATATATAAAATTACTTATTAAATAAGGAATTTTGAAATTATTTAATTTTTGAAAAAGTAAATCAATGAGAACAGAATCATAAGCTCCTGAAACATCAAGAAAAGTAGAAACTACATCCTGCTTCTTATTAAAAGAAAGATTAACTTGGGAGGCCAAAAGTGCAATACAATCACGAGTACTAGATCCTTTCCTAAAACCAAACTGCGATGAGGACAAAATGTTGTTATTCTCAGCCCATAATTCAAGACGATTTAATATCATTCTTTCCATAAGTTTCCGAAGGCATGATAATAAACTAATTGGTCTACGACTATCAACAAACGAAGGATCCTTACCCGGTTTAACTATACTAATAACCTTAATAGCACGCCAGTCTAAAGGTAAAATATTCTCAAAAAGAAATGAATTATATAATGCTAATAAATGTAATTTTCCATCAAGCGGTAAATTTTGCAGCACTATGAATTTTATACTATCAATCCCTGGAGAAGTGTTATTTGTTATGGATAAAGCTAAGTTAAATTCTTCTATAGAAAATGGAGCACAAAGCTCAGGAAAGTAATTATATGTTTGATGATTTTTGAAATTTATAAACGGAGGAACAAAATCTGGACAAATCTTAGATGAAAATTTATGAATCCAATCTTCAGAATATTCCAAAATTTTTGGAGAGGAAGAATTATGATTTCACAAATTTCTGGCAACTGACCATAATGTAGATAAAGATGACTCTCTATCAAGATTTTCTACAAAATTTTTCCAATAATTTCTTTTTTTGAATTTAGTCATTCTAACAAATTGAGCTTCAGCCTTACAATATAAGAAATAATTTTCCCTAGAGCCAAAACGACGAAATTTTTTAAAAGCATCTGATTTATTTTTTAAAGCCAATGAACAATCACTATCCCACCAAAATGACAAGCGTTTATTTTTACAAATGTCAATTTCTTGATTTTGCTTTGGCTGACCAAGCCATGTGGGAAATTACACTGTTGAAAATGCTTTGACATCCATGTGCACAACAGAACATGTGCGAGCACATGTTCTGTTGTGCACATGGATGTCAAAGCATTTTCAACAGTGTTTATTTTTAGATGATTTGGAAAAATTCTTAAATTTTTGAGATTTACATAAACTACGAATTAATATTTCACAAAATAATTTATAGTTTTCAAGTGAAGATACGGAATAATCAAAGCTGATTAATGAAAACGAAATGAGATCAGCAAACCTAACCCAATCCACATTTTTGCACAGATCAAGAACACATGATTCATTAGATGGTTGATTATTATTAGAACTACAAATTTCGATCAAAATAGGCAAATGATCACTACCATTAGGATCATTAATAATCTTCCAGGAAGAAATAAATGATAAGGAATTAGAACAAAAAGATAAATCAATACACGTATGATGGACAGGAGGAACCGAAATTCTAGTGAATGATCCATCATTAAGAATATTTAAATTGAATTCATCAACCATATCCATAATCAAATTTCCTCTACCATCAGTTTTATCACTCCCCCAAGCAATATTATGTGCATTGAAATCTCCAATTATGTAAAATGGAGATGGAACATTATCTAGAATGTATTTAATATCTGATAGTGAAAACGATGAATTTGGAGGAATGTAAAAACATACAATGGAAAATTCCATGTTATTATATTTTAAAGAAACAGCAATGTATTCAATTGGTGGAATCAATGGTAAATTTAAATATTTGAACTCAATTCCATTACGAATACCAATTAAAACTCCACCAGATGGAACGTCTCTATCTTTTCGAATAATGTTAAACGAAGAAATATTTAATTGTTTACATTCCACCAACCAAGTTTCATTTAGGCAAAAAATATCTACGTTATGATTTGATAATAAAATTTTTAATCTGTCAATTTTAGGTAGTATACTACGACAATTCCACTGCAATATATTTAATTTGTTAGAAATTATGGAAGCCATTAAAACGAAAATAAGGAAGCAATGAGGGGTCCAAAAGAATTCAATTTTTCAAGAAGGGAGGCGAAAAAGGGTAAACATTTTTTAATCAAATTTTTCCAAAATTCACTAAATCCTAAAATATCAACAATTTGTTCCAAAATGTTTAAAATAGAACCTTCATTTTTTTCAACACTATTTGAAGAATGATTATTATTATCATTTTTATCGGCTAATGGTTCGTGGCCATCTAGGGTCTGGGACCATTTGGGCAGGAGCACCTATTTTGGGCACTTGCTGCTATAACTCAGTCAATTTTGAACCGATTGACTTGATTTTTGAGACACGATAAGGCACGCACAATAACTAGGCATGTGTAAAACTTCAAGTCAATCGGTTTGAATTTGACTGAGTTATAGCAGCAAGTGCCCAAAATAGGTGCTCCTGCCCAAATGGTCCCAGACCCTACTCTTTGAAACCCAGGTATTGTTTGAGAAGGAGATTTCAATGACGGAAAATGTCTTTCAGAAGATGTAGAAGGACATGGATTCAAATTTTCATTGTTTCTGCTAGATAATAAATTATTTCGTTTTCTCTTAGTTGGCGGTTTGTATACAAACTGATTAGAAGTTTCATCAAGTTCACCATTTTCACAATCAGATAATGTTTCATAAATATTAGGGGTAGTAAAATTATCAGTGTTCTTTAAAATTTCTGAATAAGATAGTTGGTTTCTAATTTTAATTTGCTGGTTGAATTTTTTTTGGTTAGTTTTGTAAACTTAACAATCTTTGACTGAATTATGTTGTTTTTTGCAATAAATACAAACATCAGAATGTTTGACACATTCAGATGAAGAATGATTTTCTCCACATTTGGAGCATTTTGGTTTGTTGGAACAAAAGCTAGATGTATGTCCAAACAAAAGGCAATTAGTACAATGCATGAGCTTTGGAAAGTAAAGTCTCACGTCAAAAGTAACATTATTTACTGAAATGATATCGGGAAGTACTGACCCAGCGAAAGTAATCCTAATACAATCAGAATGAATGTATTTAGAACTATTGCCATCAAAAAATAATTTGGATAACCGATGACAATCTAAAACTTTTACTGGAGGGATAGATTTATTTTTGAAAATACCCAAACCAAAATTTGAAATATCTTCACAAGATAAAGTTTCGTCATAAATGACTCCACTTATTTCACATGCGTCGCAAGGTGCGTACACACGGTACAAATTGCCATTTAAATTAGATTCGAGGAGAGCATTAGCATCACCTCGAGAACTGAAAACTACCCTTAATTTATCCAAGGAAATCTTTTTGAATTCCTTAACGGATTTATAACGTTTATATACTTCTGCAGAAATGAGCAGAACATTAATTGGTTTATCCTTTTTTCTAAAATAAACAGGATAAGGACCAAGAAAAGTGGACGGAAAAATTTTCACCCTAGAAGATTTGGATGTTCCAGCAGGAGCTGCAGGATCATCCTTTTTGGAATTTGGAGAATCCCCGTCGGTTTCCATAATAGGAAATCAACGGGGAATACTGGTCAATAAAAATAAACTCACAAAAAATATTTGAAAAAAAGAAAGGTAATAAAATAAAAAATAAACAATAAAAGAAATACTTAACCAAATCAAAATATGCCTTTCTTGAAAAGCTTCTTATCCAAGGAAATTCGCTTGAACAGCTTTCAACTTGAAACTCCTGTTCTCCAAAACGCAAGGAAATCCAGCCGCGTCACTCACGACACGTCAAAATCGAATCTTGCATTCACTTCCACCGCTACAGAATCTCCACCGCTGCAGAACCTCCAATCTTGCACCGCTACAGAAACCTTGAACCGCTACTGAACATCCAATCAATCGATTCGTAGTCGTATCACCGTCCTTCAGAAATCCTCGGAAAAATCTTCACCCTGAAATGAAGGAAAACTTTCAGACGTGAAAAAACACCGCCTTGTTTTTGAACCACCGAAATCATTATTTGGGATTAATTTCACGTCGAATACAACAATACTAGCATAAAAAATATTAAATTTTTCTCTGCTACGATATAACGTACACTTCGATATAACGTACAAAGAGAAAACTTTTTTGTACGTTATATCGAAGAGTACCTGTAATTACATCTGGCAGATAAGTGTAGTGTAACGCTAGGAAGCAACCATGAATATAATTTATGAAAATGCTTGTTTCTATTCATGGTTCTGGTCAACTCGTTCATGATATTATGAATCATAACTATGATATTATGACATAGTAAGAACATGATTTTTTTTTATTCATTATGAGGGGAATGGATTTTTTCGTGTATTCGATATGAAACCGTTCGTACGAATCTGGTAAATGCCAGTAAAGGGCAACATATATCAGTGAACCCTAGCTTGCGCCGTCGGCGCAGTCGGTCGTAGAGTGTGCGACCGTACCGAGCTCTCGACGCACACTAAATTAGACATCAGGAAACATACTGCTTGGTGACTATAGTATATAGGTATGCGGAGTGTAAGAGTAAGCCTCGGCTTCCATTAAAAAAAAAAATTCGCTCTCGCCTATAGTTATACTCCAATGCACGGTGACGTCATCAAGAAATCGCTCTCTTTCTCTCCTATGGGAAACTAAAAAACAACAGGACCAACACCTGTCAAATTTGACAGGTATTGGTCCTGTTGTTTTCAAACTCTCTGAAAGTGCGAAAGAGATAGAATTTCGCCGTGAGGTGGTCTACTGGGCACATACGCGGGTGTGTTGTGGATTGACATCTAAGCAGAAAGAGAGATGGTTCGTGATAAAAAAAGAAATGTTCATGGTGTCGTCTCGGGTTTAGTTTGGCTTTCTATCCCGCAGCATCATTACCTGTGTCGTAGTTGGTTAAAGCACCGGTCTAGCGAATACGGGGTCGTGGGTTCGAATCCCACAAGATCGCGATTTTTTTTCCACAAATTCATCTCTCATTTTGTCAATTAGCAACTTCTGTGTCTTCTAACTACAAGTTTTTCTGTATGATTTGGTACTACTTCACAAATTCCTGTTAAATCACTGAAAGTAGTTCTGCTTCGAAGACGCGCATCATTCCCCTAAGTTTGTTGAATTTAATACTACACACATCAAAAAATCTAAATGGTTTTATATGTTTGGTATCGTGTCCTTTCAATAAAAAAAAATCCATGCCTACAAGACTACATATTGTTTATTGAATCTTCACGAAGCTTGTCAAAATCACAACTGATCCAATTACAACCGTTGATATCGCCTACATATCCTACAAAAAATCGATCTTCTTGTTAGCAAAATGGTACTTAGTAAGCACTATTCATACTCACCTAGCCGCTTTTTTCTGAATGCGTCTACTGTCTCTTGATTCAAGCTCATCAACGATAAAACGACTACAAGAATCGCGAATATGTGGTGCATCATCATTTTTGGAAGAAACTAATGTAGAAATGTGAATATTTGAAAGCTGAGAATTACCTCCACTGCGCAAATGTTACAGCGCTCACAGAGGTTAATCAATACCCTTATGGAAACACGGTAGCTTATACGCCATAATTAGATTTTACATGCTTTAACCATAGACAACCAAACGTTACTCCGGCGAAATTCCCATCGACCATGTTTTTAACGATTATATAAAATCTTCATAGTTGTGGCCTTCAAAACCAGAGGCGTGTTCATTGTTTTTCTTTGCGTTTGACGTTTCACCCAAGCGCCTTCTGCTGACGATGTTGCACAACGCAGTGTTTCGTGCGTCATGTCCACCAGGTGATCATAGTGTGAGCAAGACGATGGATTTTTACGAAAAAAGTTGTAGGTGTTACGTATGTTTGTCTTTGCTTTAGCTGTAACCAACAGGCACAGACAAACAGACGTATCATTTGGAACAAATTGCGATAAAAATCATCGTCACGAAAACATAATCGCCCAATGCTAACCAGACTATGTTACACAAACCACTCAGTAGGTGGCAGTAGTCAGCAAACGTCGAACAAGAACAAAAACGATGCGAGCGCCGTGACCGAGCGATTTGCGAACTACACAATATTTGAACTAACCGTTAAAAAGGGTAACGATGAGAAGTGAGTAGAGTGAGACGTCTGTTTGTCTGTGCAACAGGTGTATAGATAAAACTACTGGAACAATTGAAAACGGGCTAAGCATATGGATAATATTTTCAATATCAGTATAATACCGATTCTCTGAAACAAAAAACTAATTCAACTTGCAAAAGTTGTGGGAACGTTATGTAATTTCTGCGTAGAATCGTGCTGTGGACAGACGCAATTAATACGGAGAACCCATTGGTCAGATATATTTTTTTTTATCAAATTTGATGTATATATGTATGGCTCAAATGGACGAATCAAGAAAGCATGTTCACCAGGAGTATAGGAATTTCATTGTTCGAAGCACCAATTGACATTTTATTTCACTGTAGCTTGCAGCTTTTGACTATGTCTGTCCGTAAAGGCGATAGTATGCTACATCGTACGGCACATTGAACGGGATGGCACAAGGTGGATAACTACAAATTCCTATAAAAAATGAGTTCGTATAATTGTTCGAAATTTGTTACCAATGTAAACTTACCACCACCAGGTCTGGTGCTGCCAAAGTGAAACATGGCACACAGCGTGAAAACGAAAACAAGGACGAAAGTCAACTTCATGTCTCTACTGAGTGGCGATGCACAACTTTGTCTTGTAAATGATGGAAACTGTATGAACATTTTTTTTTTCAATCATCACAACTTTGATCGGTCGGATGAAAATTGATTGGCCACCGCTATATGATTGATTTGTTGTATGCATGTTTCGTTTTCATACATTTTGCAACAATAAGGCTATAGAAGATGCAGTGTGGAAATTCCACGTATCGTTCATACAATTCAATTGTTTTTATAATGCATCCATTAGAGATCGCAACATAATCAAGCATATTAGCTTCCAATATAGAATAAAAAACCATCTTCCTTCCACTCCATCGGTAGTTGTTTTGATCGAACAAATCAAACATTCGTGGGGAGTTTTGATGTCGTCCTTAAATTTAGGTTGTCATGGACATTCAGGACAGTTTTTTGGTGGCTTTCAGGAGAGCTTCGGAAGGAGTTTCAGTATTTCTGGAGGGTTTCGGGCGGCTTCAGTGAAAGTTAACCCTCGAGCAGTCGCGTCTTTGACTACCTGCAGCAACGCCGCGCTCACGCTGTGTACCACAAGCGTGCATTTTTCATGTGCGTGCACTCAGTACACGACGCGACCGCTCCCGGGTTGAGAGAACCAAAAATGATTTTTGATAACCTGATCTAAACCGGTAGTGTTCCGGAACCGGTTCCTGATACCCCGAATTAGCCAAATATAAAAGTGAACCAAACCCATGCATACGACACATCAGAGCGCGGCTTTTCTGATAACCTAACGTAGTGAAACAGTTAGCAAGAAACTAGTCTCCAACCATATCTGAACCGATAGTATTCTGGAACCGGTTCCGCATGTCCCACCGGAAATGACCTTATATAAAAGAGAAACAATCCCATGCATTCGACACAACAAATAACGGCTTTCCCGATAACCTGATGACTGTTTACCAAGGAAGTTGGCTAAGAACACATTAAGGACTGCCGGTAGTGCCGGAACCAGTTCCGGGTGGTCCTCCGAAAGCGGCCAAATATAAAATTGAACCAAACCCATACATGCGACACAGCAAAGCGCGGATTTTTTGATAACCTAATGAACGTTAGCAAGCAAATAGACTCAGATTAACAGGGTGTTAGGTTCGTGAATGCAAACTTTTTAAGAGGCGATAGATGATCATAATGGTGAAACAAATTTCTACGCATATGGTCAAATCACAATCGTACGTAGTAATTGAACTTTATATATTTTTGACTTTGCTTGCCTCAAACTGGCCATAACTTGAAAATGGTCAAACTTATCGCAGCTTTTTAACCCTCATTCGAAAGATTATTAAATTCTGTACAAAAGAAGATCTTTGAATTTATTCTTTTAGTCAAATAACTTAGTTTTCTAGAGCAAATAAGCTTGAAAGTAGTGCGTAAAAAAAATAATTCTCTATTAGGCGAATTTGTGGCCCCTGCTCCGTTCTACAATTCGTTTTTTGACATCAAACGTATAGCTCCTCTCGTGTTATTGCAATTCCGAATTCAACATCGTACAACCTGCTAAACCTGATACACGGAGCTAGAAAATTAAAGTTTGCACTCACGAACGTAGCACCCTCTATAAGAGACTATATCGGTTTTGTTCCGGAACCGGTTTCGGGTGTCCCGACGGGAAGGGGCCAAATCTGAAAGTGAACCAAACCCATGCATGCGACACCTCAAATCACGGCTTTTTAGGTAACATGATGAACAGTTGACAAAAAAAAGTATCAAACCATATCAGTGTACTACGGAACCGATTCCGTCTGTCCCGCCGGAAATGGTCAAATGTAAAAGAGAAACAATGCATGTGACATGTCGAATGATTTATTCGGTAATCTGATGAACGGTTAGCAAGAAAAAAGTCTCAGACCAAATTTGGCACAACAGGTCCTGTCCGAGAATCGGTTTTGGGTGTCTCGTCATAACTGGTCAAACACAAAAGTGAACCTAACCTATGCATGCGACACACCAAATCGCGGCTTTTTCAATAACCTAATTAACAGTTTGCCAGCAAAAAAATCTCAGACGCATATTTTGGAGAACCGGTAGTGTTGAAGAACAGGTAACGAGTTTCCCGCCGGAAATGGTAAAACATAGAAGTGTACCAAAATCATGTATTATGCAATTGATGTGTTCGCGGCTTTTCAGGCAGCCTGATGAACAGTTGACCAGAAAATAGCCACAGACAAAATTTGGAACAACCAATAGTGTCATGGAATCGGTTCCAGGTGTCCCGCCAGAAGTGGACAAACGCTAAATTTAACCAAACCCGTGCCTTTTTGTTAGCCTGGTGAACGTTGGGTAAGATTAAAAGTGAAGAAATTGTCGAAGTCTTCATATATGCAAGAGAACAAAATCGTGGCCAAAGCAATCTCATCAAATCACAACATTTTAAATTCCTGTGGTGTAAATATATAGGAGGATGGATCAACGTGTTATCGGAAAATTATAATTTGATCGCATCAACACCGAATAAAGTTTTTCCAACCTCCTTTTGCGTCTAAAATTACTGTGCACAATTTGGGTGCGGCTGATTGAGCCCTTGCTCTTCTTATTGTGATTGAAAATTGAATGAAAAATTTCCCGTAACGTCGACGGAAAGATCATGAGTACATATTCGACGAGAAGGGCACTATCACCATTAGATGGAATAATTTTGTTTTTTTTTTCTGGAATATCCTTAAGATTCTTTCTAAAATTACTCAGAAGAGTTCGATTAGAGATTTATTCAAAAATTCCTTCAGACATTTATTTAGAAATTTCTACAGAAATTTCATCCAAGTTTCTCCAAAGAATCCTTAAGAAATATCTTCAAAAACTACTCATATGGTTTAACCTCGCTAATGTATCACGTTGGAAACAGCTCGTTGACGTATTGTATGGTTCAGGTTAAAAATAACCCTAATGCACTAGGATGGTCAAAGATTTCTTCGGGAATTTCAGCAAGGATTTTTTCAGAAGATCTCGATGGATTTTTCTTTTCAGAAATTCATATAGGCATTTCTACAAAAAATCATCAGAATATCCTTTAGAAATTTCTTAAAGGTTCTTTCGGAAACGTATCCATAGATTTATTTAGAGATATTTCCAAATTATAACAAACTAGCTGTACCCGGCAAACTTTGTCTTGCCTACTGCGTTTTTTGACGTTTCAAGTCCCTAGCCAAGCGCCTAAGTCCCCGTTCAAAATGTATGAAAACCCGATTTTCAAAAACCCTCAATTTTCCCATGTTTTAGGCCTCATAAACCTTCCTTGGGTGAAAACTAACAGAACAAAACTTAGACGACCCAAATCGGACCACCCGTTCGCAAGTTATGCGCGGTCCCACGTATGCCACTGCATTTTTATATATATAGATAATCCAATTACACTGGAATCTCCATTTGGGCAAAATCGATTTAGGTACATCATGTTACCCGAATGGAATTAGAAAGAAGTAGCGAGGGGAGTTTAGGTAGTGTTCATAAGTGAGAGATGAGAGTGGGTTAGGACTTTCTAAGGTGAGAGCAGTGATACAAAATAAATTTTCAAAAATTGTAGGCCCCTTAAACGTCCCTAAACCTCATGAAACACCCCAGAGACTATCCAGAATCCTCCAATACAACTACGAAATACGCAGAAAATCCTTTGAAACTTTCTTCTCGAACCTCATGAAACCCATCCGGATCTTCCGTAACGAGCCTGAGATCCTCCTAAACCTCCGAAAACGCCCATGTGACGTCTCTGAAATTCATTGAAAATCCTCTGAAACTTCCTGAAACACCACCGGTAACCCCTTGAAATCCTCTCGGACCCCAGTTGATGCACCTGAAACTCTCCAAAACCTCCAAACATGCTCCTGTAACGCCTCCAGAACCTTCTGAAAATCCTAAAACTTCATGAAATGCCTCCGAAAACCCCTGAACCCCCCCTCGGAGTTTCTGAAATACAACCGAAAGTCTCCAAAAGCTAAAACTCCATGTTACGCACCTAAGACCCTCTGAAACCCACCAAAAACGCTCCAGTAACATTTTCAGACGCCCCTGAAAATCATCTGAAACTTCTTGAAATGCCTCCGAAAATCTCCTGATACCCCCTCGGATCATCTGTAAATTGAGACCCTCCGAAACATCCATTAACGCTCCCTATAATGCTCCTACCACTCCTCCTGAAAATCGCTTAATAACTCTCTGAAACCTTGCATAGCCCCCTTTTAAATCTCCTAGTCACTCGCTGTTCTTAAACTTCTTTGTAACTTTGACATTAATTTAGGTGATAAACTAAATCCATTTAGGTAAAACTTGGAAAATATCTTGGTAGTCAAATGGTGGCCGGCACCAAGATCAAGAAGACGAGTGCCTTTGGAGTATAAGAAATGTATGGAAGAACAGTCAGATAAGTCGACGCACCAAAATCCGAATTTTCTACTCGAACGTTAAATCTGTGCTACTATACGCCAGTGAAACCTGGTGTGTATCAGTGGAGAACACTCAACGGCCGCAGGTCTTGATCAATAGATGCCTGCGGTATGTACAGGGGTACTCAAAAAAAACGGTAAAGGCTGGGTATGCGCGCAATTCAGATCCCATTGTGATCCACTAGCCTCTGCCCAGCAACTCCTATCCCCACCTCCTCGTGATACCGACCGTGAACAACCTTAGGGAAGATCGGGTAACCAACGCCGTTGGGAACTTTGGTCGTAGGCTGATAGGGAAGGGGGGGTTCGCTTCGGCAAACCTGAGCGTCTGTTCGCCAGGAGGAGCGGCTCACAACAGCGTCTGATCCCCATGTTAGGGGCGGCTGATCTACGTCCGAGTGCCAGGGAAGGACTCTAAGCTCACGCTATGTCCAAAGGGAAGTATTATGAAAAGTAAATGTACCTAAAAATTTATTCGCTTGAACCATATTTTTGGATCTTTAGATTCAGAAAATGTGTGGTTTAAATTAATCCATCTTGGTTTTTTTTTCATATATTTTTATATGGGACGAAATTGACCTTAAAATGACTTTTTTCGATATGTGTATGGGAAAATAGGAAAAAATCAAAAATATCAAAAAACCCAAGATGAATTATTTTAAACCGCACAGATTCTGAAACTAGAGATCCAAAGCTACGATCCTAGGGAATAACATTTGATATACATTCGATTTTCATAATACTTCCCTTTGGACATAGCGTGAAGCTCAACTGTGCACTATGGTCCTCCGGAAAGTAGGGGTTTGGTGTCAGGCCCTACGAGCCAGCCGTAAAAAAACATTGTAACGGAAAATCAGCAACAGAATAATACGAACCGAGACCAACGGCAATGACCCCAGCGAACAAAAAGGACTTGCGATTGGAAACTCGGTACGTGGAACTGCCGATCTCTCTACTTCATTGGGAGCACCCGCATACTCGCCGATATACTGAGGGACCGCGGGTTCGGTATCGTAGCGCTGCAGGAGGTGTGTTGTACAGGATCCATGGTGCGAACGTTCAGAGGTAATCATACCATCTACCAGAGCTGCGGCAACACACGCGAGCTGGGAACAGCTTTCGTCGTGATGGGTGATATGCGGAGGCGCGTGGTCGGTTGGTGGCCGATCGGCGAAAGAATGAGCAGGTTGAGGATCAAGGGCCGATTCTTCAACTTCAGCATAATAAACGTGCACAGCCCACACTCCGGAAGTACTGATGATGACAAGGACGCATTTTACGCGCAGCTCGAACGCGAGTACGATCGCTGCCCAAGCCACGACGTCAAGATCTTCATAGGAGATTTAAACGCCCGGGTAGGCCAGGAGGAGGAATTCAGACCGACGATTGGTAAGTTCAGCGCCCACCAGCAGACGAACGAAAACGGCCTACGACTCATTGACTTCGCCGCCTCCAAAAATATGCCATATGTAGCACCTTTTTCCAACACAGCCTCCCTTATCGTTACACCTGGAGATCACCACAGCAGACGGAATCTCAAATCGACCACGTTCTGATTGACGGACGGCACTTCTCCGACATTATCGACGTCAAGACCTATCGTGGCGCCAACATCGACTCCGACCACTATCTGGTGATGGCCAAACTGCGCCCAAAACTCTCCGTCATCAACAATGTACGGTACCGGTGACCGCCACGGTACAACCTAGAGCAATTGAAACAACCGGATGTCGCTTCAGCATACGCGCATAATCTGGAGGCCGCGTTGCCAGACTCTAGAGGACTGCTGGAGTGCAGTAAAAGCAGCCATCAACGACGCAGCCGAGAGCACCATCGGGTACGTGGAACGGAATCGATGGAACAAATGGTTCGACGAAGAGTGCAGAACGGTTTTGGAGGAGAAGAACGCAGCGAGGGCGGTAATGCTGCATCAAGGGACTCGACAGAACGTGGAACATTACAAATAGAAGCGGAACAGCAGACCCGCCTCTTTCGGGAGAAAAAGCGCCGCCTGGAAGAAGCGGAGTATGAAGAAATGGAACTGCTGCGCCGTTCCCAAGAACATGGAAGTTCTATCAGAAGCTCAACGTATCCCGTAACCGAACAGCTACCGGAGGAGTGGAAGGAAGGGGTAATTTGCCCCCTTCACAAGAAAGGCGACCATTTGGAATGAGAGAACTTCAGGGCGATCACCATTTTGAATGCTGCCTACAAAGTGCTATCCCAGATCATCTTCCGTCGTCTGTCACCTTAAACGAATGAGTTCGTGGGAAGTTATCAAGCCGGCTTCATCGACAGCCGGTCGACAACGGACCAGGTCTTTACCGTACGGCAAATCCTCCAGAAATGCCATGAATACCAGGTCCCAACGCACCACCTGTTCATCGACTTCAATGCGGCATACGACAGTATCGACCGCGCAGAGCTATGGAGAATCATGGACGAAAACGGCTTTCCTGGGAAGCTGACTACACTGATTGAAGCAACGATGGACGGTGTGCAAAACTACGTAAGGGTTTCGGGTGAACTATCCAGTTCATTCGAATCTCGCCGGGGACTGCGACAAGGTGATGGACTTTCATGCCTACTCTTCAACATCGCTCTGGAAGGTTCCCGAGCAGAAGGGCATACCTTACAAATACCATGCGAAGAGCAACATGTGCTCTAATACCTAAAATTGTTATTGCACTGTTATTGTACGAAATGATATGAGTCAATTTTTTTTGTCAATTTGAATTGCCCAAAATGCTCTCAAATAACGTTTTATTAATTTTTGCTACCTGAGGGGGTGGTCGTGGGTACCGACTTTTGCCAAATCCCATTTACACTCAATCTGGTATGGTCAGGGCGTCAACAGTGTACAACCAAAATCGTCAAAAATAACGTTTTATTAAATTTTGCTTCCTGAGGAGGAGGTCGTGAAGTGAAGTGAAGTGATTTTTTTGGAAAATGTGCACCACGTGGGTGGTGGTAATAATCACATTAACCATTTTACATGGCTATTTCGATAAAAATCTTTTTTGACTTAAAAATAAAGCTCCTTAGTCGTCGACTAACCGTGACTAAGGAGGACGACAGGGCTGTATGAGACCATCACAATAACAGTTGGAGGTATTTGAGCAGAGTTTGGTATTGATGTAGTATTTGCTAGTTTAGCAGTGAAAATAACCGAAGAACAAGATTTGCTATTACATCATGAAGTCATCGAACATATAAAACATTTAATAACAAGAAATGTTATGAGTTTGTTATTCAATAACTTTGGAATAACAAATACAGCAATTGAAATTTTAGGTATGTATTTATTATTGAAATAACAAGACTTGTTATTTTCTAGGTGTTATTTATACAAAATTTTGGTATTCGTTTTTGTTATTTTGCCTCTTATTACCACCTAATGAAGGGCATATCAAGGTATGGTAGTATTTCAGGCCAAACATGTCTAAAGGTCCTATCTGCAGAAGAGAGGCTCTCTTTGGTTTCCCTCTCTTTCGGTCATATCTCAGCTGTTTATTTGTATTATGATTTTCACCTTGCATTGAACGATGGTTAAAACAATCGTCTTTTGATTTGTACTGCAAAAATTGTTGAAAAGTGTACCATTATATTGCAATAATTGAAAGAGAAAGTGAACAAAAAGAGCCTCTCAAATGCAGATAGGACCTATTGAAATGTTTGGCCTGATTTAAGATAAATTCCTTGATATGTTATTCACTTGTTATTTTCTTCTGCTCGGGTTGTCATGCGACGAGCCGGGCTCAGCAGCCGGGGAACGATCTTCACAAGATCCGGTCAATTTGTGTGCTTTGGACATTATTGCCAGAACATTTGGAACGGTGGCAGAGCTGTACACCCGCCTGAAACGCGAAGCAGCAAAGGTCGGACTAGTGGTGAATGCCTCAAAAACAAAGTCTATGCTGATAGGCGGAACCGAACAAGACCGGATCCGTCTGGGTAGAAATGTTACGATAGACGGGGATACTTTCGAGGTGGTGGAGGATTTCGTCAACCTCGGATCCTTACAACGTGAGCCGTGAAATTCGAAGGCGCATCATCAGCGGAAGTCGGCCCGACTCCAGAAGAAACTGCGGTCGAAAAAGATTCACCCACGCACCAAATGCACCATGTACAAAACGCTCATAAGACCGGTGGTCCTCTAGGGACACGAGACATGGACCATGCTCGAGGAGGACCTGCAAGCACTCGGAGTTTTCAAGCGACGCGTCTAAGGACGATCTTCGGCGGTGTGCAGGAGAACGGTGTGTGGCGGAGAAGGATGAACCAATCGCAGCACTTTACGGCGAACCCAGCATAGAGAAGGTGGCCAAAGCCGGAAGGATACGGTGGGCAGGCCATGTTGCAAGAATGCCGGACAACAACCCTGCAAAGCTGGTGTTTGCAACTGATCCGGTTGGCACAAGAAGGCATGGAGCGCAGAGAGCACTATGGGCGGACCAGGTGGAGCGTGACATGACGAGCATTGGGCGCGACCGAGGATGGAGAGTGGCAGCCACAGTGAAACGCCCTCAACGATTCACGGGAACATTAAAACATGATGGTGTGCGGGTACATGCAAATACGTACACGGCAGCAGTAGCATCTCACGAACACTTATTCATAATGTTGTTCCCTGGAATCGTTCGCGGCGCTAGTGTGCTTGAAGCTCCCAGAGTATATGGAGCAAGAGGGTAGATGTTTGTCTTGTTATTAGCCGTCTTCGCTTAAATGTGATGTTTTTTTATTCTTAATTCTTAATCACTTAACCTAATTTACAGCTCTATTGTCCACTGGGGCACTACGTGAGCAATTTCAATTGACAGCTGCACTTACATTTTGTACAGTGCCTAGATTCTATTCTACTTTATCGAACTGGTTGCCTTTCTACTGCTTCCACTTTTTCTACTTTATACCTAGTAGAATGATGAGCACAAGGATGATGATGGATGGCCGTTGTTCCTTTCCAGTCCGATTGGGGGTCCATTATGAGTAGCAGTTCGCCGATGTCCAGGTATCCGGGTCCGTGGAGCCATGGGGCTCAGAAGAGGGTCAGTGTCAGTTGCTCTCGGGGGAAAAGCAACTGACGAAAAATTGCAAGTTCCGGGACTGGGAATCAAACCCATGACCATCCGCATATGAAGCGAACGTGTGACCAACTACGCCACGGGCCCCGGCTAAAATGTGATGTTGAACAAATAAATGTATGTATGTATGTATGTATGTATGTACTCAAAAAACTGGGACAGGTAACATTTTTACTTTTCAAAAAATGTTCAACTAGCTGTAACTTTTTGAAATGTGCGGCAAATATTCTCCAATGTTTACTGTAAGTTAATCAACTAGTTGTGTATCAGTGGTCCAAATTTGGAAAAGATCCAAAACCCGTCTGAACACCATGAGCATCCATTTAGGTAACGTTACCATAACCTTCCTATTGCGTCACGTTGGGAACAGCTCGCTGACTTAGTGTACGGTTTGTGTCAAAATTGACCCTAATGCAAAAGTGGTACCAACATAAAATTTACGAAAATAGAATCTACCCAAATTGCATTTTACATTTACAAATTTACTGTACTAACTGGTTTCTTATTCCAAAGCAGTTAAAATACTGATAATATCTTCGCATAACGTTTCTACTGCAGTTCTTCTTCTTCTTCGTGCCGATTATGACAAAGTCTGCTTCTCAGCTAGTATTTTATGAGCATTTCTACAGTTATTAACTAAAGAACAACTTCTGCCAATGATCATTTTGTATGTGTATATCATCGAAGATACTCTAGTATGTCCAAGGAAGTCAAGGAAATTTACTTTACGAAAAAAGATCCTGAATCGACGGGAAATCGAACTCGTCACTCGTAACATGGTCATGCTGAACAACCACTTCCTTACTGCTGTAGCCATATGGGCCCTATCTACTGACATAGCGTTTCTACTGTAGATGTAAAATTTGCTCAGTAGCAGTGATGGAAAACAGTGAGGAATGCAGCTGAGTAGACACAAACGCAAAGCTATCCTACTCGTGAACAACAGAAGCCAGAATATATTCGCACTTCCTTCACTCGCGAGCTAACGAAGCTGGTCGCACTCGTGATTGATTCGCGAAGCAGCTCCGAACATTTTTCAATTATGTGAAAAACCGAATTTACACGGCCGACAGATTAACTTTTCATGAACAATAAAGCACAAAACACTATTAACTGATGAATAATTACTTGTTTTGCTATTAAAATCGCACTAAAATGCAATTCCCGCATCTCCACTTGTTCTTCGCGAATAAAAATTCATGAGTGTTTTTGTTTTTGTTTTGCTTCATACTCATGAAGCAAGCGGGTGCGAATAAACTCTCACGCGGCTTACTCTCGGCACCGTGAGTAAACCGTTTGTTGCTTTTACACTCGCGAGTTGATTCACGATGAGAGTGTTTCCATCTCTGCTCAGTAGGTATTTGTCAATCATAAAGTAACGACCTAACCCAGGAAATAATTTCTGCTATGGCTTGTTATAGAACATTGATTTTGCACAGTCACAGTCTCCGATTTCAACCAGCTTTGAAACGGATCATAATTTCCGGAAACGAAATCAATAGGATGAAATAAATTCATCAGCTTTCAATGCAGCCTTTTTCAGTAAGTTGTTCGTAATCCAGTAGTCAACATGAAATTCAGTCTTTTCCTCACTATGAGTTTTGTCTTGTTGGCAATTCTCCACCGTGCACACTCTGTTCCTGTTGCCGATGTAACGATCGTCCTTTTGTCACCTAAATACTTAGTATAGAATTTCGGTTGTTAATGATTTTCCTCCAATTTCAGGCTGCACCCTTACCAGAACCACAGGCACGAATCCAATCAGCATGGCGTAAGTATAAAGCTCAATCACACCTAAGTTTCCAGGCGCTTATGGAATCGACTATCAGTTAACTTATTCGTATTTAATTCTTCCACAGCGGCGGTGTCCTCATCAAACAGCGGTGGTGCGCTTGACTTCCTGCTGAAACTCCCGATCTCAGTGAAAGTAGGCACCGCCGAAATGCAACAGATATCATAATGACGAATCGGTTTGAGGTCGGGTAATGGTATCGATCAATATGCTATTTATGTTTGAGTTGAATTAGTAAATAAATGTTCAGTTTGATTCCTAACTGTGGTTATAATAACAATGTTGCAGCTTTGGAGGCTGCATGAGAAGGGGTGGGGGCGTTCTTAAGTTTGATATATTAACCCTAAAAGGGATACCTTCATGGCCTTCGTCACCTCGCTGAGTGTGTTCCATCAAAGACGAGCTCTGAAAGGCGCCTGGGGTCCAATGGACCCCAGGTATCCCTTTTAGGGTTAAACATCCACATAGACTACAGTAGAATTTTAATTTCTATTGGTTGTCTTTTCAAATTATTATAAATATTGGGTGTTCAAGTAATTTTATAGCTTTTAGCCAACCAAGCGTAATAACTATATAGATATAAAATAAGTCCAATTGCATTTATGTTTTGAAGTTGCATGGAGATGTATGGATAAATATTTCAATTTCTGCTATTGGAAATACGCTGCATGGCTTCATTGTTTACTTGCCTGAAAATCGTTCTCACCGGTGATAGTCGCGTTTGTTTGGACGAGTCAAGTAAGTCAAAACCCTAATCAAGTGATTCGTTACAGGCTGAAAGAGTTGTGACTGAGTTCATCACAACCTCACGGTTTCAAATCACCATTTCGTAAACAAAGTTTGAAATTGAACTCGGAACCAGGCACACAGTTCAAACTCGCTGACAAAACTGAGTCTAGCACAGTTGGTTACCAATATCAGCAGCAGCTAGTATCGTATCAGCGAAGCAGAAAAAATGAAGTGTAATATTTTCCTAACCGTTTTCATCGTTTTGCTAGCAGCATTGCAGAGCCATGGTGCAGCATTTTTTGTGCGTTCAGCTGAACCCAGGGCCGAAGGGGGATGTTTTTGGGTGGAACAAACCTTCCTATGTCCGCCTAGTGGTCGTTAGTCCTTATGAATGTCGAACAAACTTTTCGTCGAAGCAGAATCATACAATGTATAAATAAAACGAAAAATAAAAAATCGTAACATCTATCTATATATATAAAAATGAGTTTGAAGTCCCTTTGAGGCAAAAAAACTCACGAGCGGATGAACCGATCAGCATAACTCTTGCATGGCTCGATTCGTATTCATGGTAACTGTGTTTATACGTAGAAAAAGTTGCGAAAATCAACTAAAAAAGTAAGAAAATTAAAAAAGTAGTGATTTTTTATGAACTCTGAAAAAAATCAGGACGATCGAAATCAAACCAATCTAGAATGCGGTGCTTTAATGAGCCCAAAAGCTGTCAAACCACCACCAGATTGGCAAGACAGAGTTTGCCGGGACAGCTAGTATATTATATTTATACTACAACTCTAAGATACCCTGGACGATTGCCCGACATCGCCTTGACCTGTGGCCACCTCCCGGGTAGAGGTGAATGGCAAACCAAAAACAAAATAATAACAAATTGTATTGTCATAACTTATTTTGTCATTCATGAGTTCTTCATGAAGAGCTTGAAACAACATGTCAATAGCATAATATGATATCATATCAAAATATGCCATTCACTTGTCATTTATCAAATTTGGGAGAATAACTACTGAATGTTTTATTTTGCTATCATAACAAATTTTGCAATTGGTGAGATATTGTTGACCTCTTACGACTTTGATGAATCATCGCAGTTTTGGCACTTATTAAGAACAACATAAAGACAAAGTTTGAATTTTGGTTATTCTAATGGTTACTTTTGATATTTATTTTTTGTGACAGGCGAATAACTAATTTTGATATTGTTCTGTTTTCAATAACTCAATAATGGTATATTTTGCAATTCTCAACCTTAAATTTTTTGTTCTTGGTTTGCCATTGTAATGTCAAAATGTGACATTCTTTAGTTATTTCATAGAACAATGTCAGTTATTATTTTTGCCCTTTTGTCACTTATTTCAAACAAACCAATGGCAAATTTTACCATTCAGTAATTCTTTTTGAATGGTAAAACTTGCAATTGTTTTGTTATTCTTTTCTGCCCGGGCTGTGGCCACCTGTGTCAACTTCTTATATTTCGTTGTTGAGGCTACGACGCCATGAGTCTCTGGGCCTTCCTCTGCTGCGATGTCCTGCTGGGTTTCAATCTAATGCTTGCTTGCAGATTTTGTTCTTGGCCCTGCGTAGAGTGTGGCCGACACACCTCCATTTCCGCGCCCGAACTTCTGTCGCTATCAGCTTTTGATGACATCTACGATAGAGCTCCACGTTGGAGATCCAATTGTGAGGCCACCATGTACGAATTATATACCGCAGACATCTATTGATAAGCCGTTGAGTGTTCACCACTGACCACTGAACTCGCAAAAGCAGGTCTTGCCTTCTTGATCCTTGCACCTATGCCGAAATTGGTGCTGCCATGTAATGCAGAATAATTTCAACAAGTATTTTTCCAATGATACCTCAAGGTATCCCCCTGGAATATATTCCAGTCCATGCATTTCTTTGAAAATTTCCCCAGTAATTCCACCAGGGTTACATTCAGAAGTTCCTCCAGTAATTTTTCTTAGATTTCCTTTATGATTTTCACAAGGAATTTCTCAAAAGATTCTTCTTGGAAACAGATCACGAATTATTTCAAGCATTGTTCCAGAGACTGCTTAAAATAATGCTATTCCAACAGACGTTTTTTTCACATTTTCATGCAGCATTTCATCCAGCGATTTCCACAGGAGATAAAAAAAATTCTTCTGAAATTATTGTAGAACATTTCTTAGGAAAATCAGAACTTTTTTTTAAGATTTTTTTTTAGAATCTCTTGTTGGAATTTTTTTAGAGATATCCACAAATAGTCCTTATTATAATTTACCAGAGATAACTTCAGTATATCTCCCAGAAATACCTTTTAAGATTAACTCAGACCTTTCTTCTAATTCTTCAAGAATATCTGAGTATCCTGAGATTCTCTCAGGAACTTCTTCCAGAAATTACTCAAGGATTTATTGTTTGGCATATTTTCAGATTTTCTTTCAACAAATTGTTATAGGAATACCTGCTGAAGGTTCCCACTTCTTTCAGGTATATATTCAGCGAATCTTACAAAGAACTCTATTCCTTCAAAAATTTCTTCAGTGATTTCCAATAATTTCTTCGGGATCTCCTTCCAAAATGCTTTTGGGCATCACTTCAGACATTGCTTTTGGAGTTTTTGTCTACAAATCCGTCCAAAAATTGTAATAGTAATTTCTTCTAATAATTTCTCCAGAAGTATCCGCAGGAGTTTTTCCAAGGATTTCATCAGCAAATCCTCCAGAGATCCATTTAGGGTTTATTCGAAGAATTCTTCCATTACATTTGTCTTTAATTTCTACAGGAAATCCTACTGAATGCTTTTTTAGAATCCTTCTGGAATTCCTCTTTGGTTTCCTTTGGATTTACCTTAAGGATGTCTTTTTAAAACCTCGTTAGGATTTTTTTTTTCTAAAAATTCGCCGTAAATTCCTTCCCAAATTTTATAAAAAATGTGAAATTGCTTCCTAATTTTTCTACAAGTTTTTCATGGCGATCTTTAAGGAATTCTTCCAAAGGCATCTCAAAGCATCGTTCAGAAAATTTTCAAGAAGACCCTCTAGGAATCTCCAGAGGTATATCTAGGAGTTTTTCCAGGGTTTTCTTAAAAAAATACTGAGGGGTTATTTCAAGAAAACCTTCAGAAATTTTAGTGCAATTTCTACTAGAACTCTTCAGAGTAATCTAAGAAAAAATCGTAAGAGATATTTGTGACAGAATCACAGGAGAAATTTCAAAATGAACGCTTGTTAGAATCGCTGATCGATGTTTGAAGGAATTCTAAGAAGAATCTATAAACAAATTCATGGAAGAACTATTGCAGGTATTTCCTGCTGTAATTCCCAAATCCTTAAAAACAAAAATAGTCTCTGAAGTTATTTTTACAAGAATTCCTGAAAAAACTTTAGTAGGAATCCGTGAATAAATATTTGAAAGAATCCCTGAAGCAGTTTCTGAAGAAGTTTCTAATTGAATTGTATAAGAAATCTCTGGAGGCGTTTTTGGAAGAATTCCTGTAGGAACGAATGTATAAATTCCAGGATAAATACCTGAAGAAACTCCTAAGGGAACTTTTCGTGGAATTCATTGAAGAATTCACTGAATTATTATAAAATATCCTAATCTCTAATACATTTGCTGCAGATTTTTATGAGAATACTCATGGAGTGGGCGTATTTTCGAAGAAATCTCTTTTGGAATATTTTCAGAAACACCTAGAAAAAAATCTAGAAAGATTCCTGGACAAACCTTTGTAAAATTTTTTGTATTAAATTTTTGAATAAATTCCTCAAAAGTTTCGTTAAAAAAATCTTGACGAATTTCTGGGGGAATTCAAGGCGAAACTTATGGAGGAATCTATGCATCAGTTTCTGCAGGTATCTCTGGAGAAATTTCTGCTGAGATTACTAAAAATGCATAATATTAAATCTCTGGAGGAATATCCACATGATTTTTGGACGAATCGCTGAAGAAATTCCTGGAGGCTTTTCTGCGGGAACTTCTAATAGAATCCCTAGATGAATTCCTGAAACTATCTCCGAAAGATTTCTGGCGAAAAAAGTTTACGAACGAACCACAAAAAGATGTTTTGTAAGAATCTTTTAAGGAATTCCAGGGGAAATTCATGTACGAAATGTTTCGAAGAAATCCTTTAAGGAATTTCATGAGAAATCCCGGAAGAATTCAAAATCCCAGGAGTATTTTATTTAGTTGGAGGAATATATGAAGGAATTTTTGGGTTAAGGACAAATTCTTATATCCAGAAGGATGGAAAACAAATCCCAAATTTTTGTAACTTTTCTTCTGTTTTCGAGGGCACTGAAAAAAATCGAAATTATCTTAGAGGGGATCATCTTTTACTTGAAAATGATTATTATTTATTTTGGAGGGAAAGTACAAAATTTGAATGAATTTAGGAAGGAATCTCTAAAAGAAAAACAAGTGAAAACAATGAAAAAATCTCGGGATGAATCGATGAAGGGATCCATGGAGGCAGCACGGAAAAAAATCCTCAAACAATTCTCGGGAAAAACCCATAGAGATTCCTGGTGTAAGTTCTGATGCAATCCTGGAAATAAATCATTAAAGTATCCCGGGAGGAACCCCGGTAGAAATTCCTAAATAAATCGAGGTTGAAATCAATGAACGAATCCAGAAAGTATCGGTATAGTACCCGACGGTTCGCCTCTGTTTCTAGTCTTCTTCCTCAAGACTGCAGCACCACCCAATTTTTTTATGGAATGACTGATATAAAATTAAAAAAAATGAAAAATACAAAACTGGTTATATTGTATACATATATTGTTCGGCAGACATCCGTTTTGTTTGTAAAACATCTTCTGTACCATCTTACTTCTAAAAGATTAAAGAAACTATTTGTGTTGTAATTTATTCAACGTTTTACTTTAGTGAAAGAGCCATCTTGATAGTGCATGATTGTTGCAACCTAGATGGGTCATCCCAATAGAGTTGTCAAAGTGTAAAGCTGTCCCGAATTCGCTGCCTTGTCTCTGAAGTATCACTTTTTAGAGCAACCCATCCAGAAACAACCTATGTTGTTGGTACCCTGCTCCGGATGGTCTGGCACAGCTAGAACGACACAAAATTTTAGTTAATTCAGTTTGATTTTAAGTAAACTGAATAAACGACAATGGTTAACACTTACGAGCACGTTTGACGAGCACCTTCATCAATTCTTTTCGCTTCTTACGCTCCGGTGGTGTGCCCTCAACTTGACAGTGGAGAACCATCAGTATGAGGAAAGTGAGACACAGAATGATGTTGAACTTCATAACGTTTTAACTCTTCGGGATGATAGATCTCACTGAACTGAATTCAGCCGAACATGAGTTGAAATCA